>NW_026125543.1:5800000-6037500 GCF_943737965.1 Phodopus roborovskii | reverse complement strand
GAGCCTCCTGATGAAGGAGTGTATTAGTCACATCTCTAAGACATTAACCTTTCTGAGCCAAGCACTGTTATCAAGATGACACCTGTTATCAGGGTGACGCTGATTACAGCCCTCTGTCTCATATGAACAATTCATACCTGACATTCATAGTTAAAGTCTGTGCTTTACTGCAAGGCTTGGTTCTACACTTCTGTATGTTATCACTCACAAAGCAGACTTACACAGACTTAAGAACATAGGACATAACCCAAACAAGTATGTCCATGTATGTCCTTATTAAGTAAGGATGAACATATTCCAATGAGGAAACCAAATAGCTATTCCAGAATAAAGCCATTCCAGTACCACAAAGTGTTGGTCCTACCTGCACCTCAGGCAAGTGCTTATGCTAGGAGCCAATTCTGGATACTGTGGAAACATCCCGCAGTGCCTAAGCAATAGAGCCACAGAAGCTCTCAGAAGAGCTGGGTGTGCTGTGGGACCACACTCAGAATAGGTTTTACAAGAAGATGAGTGAGGAAGTAGAGTGTTCTAACACTCCAGGGAGATGGAACAGTTCAGGGAGTGGTTGAGAGAAAGAGATGTAATCTGGGGCAAAAAAAAAAAAAAATTGTTCCTTAAGCCTTTCTCTACAGTGCAGGAAAAGGATCTTTGTGCTTGTGCTCTCCAGGGATCATCTGGAGGGAACCAGATTTATCAGATTTATGCAATTGCAGAATAGTCAAGATCAATATTTTAAGTGATGATGATCAGTACCAACAGGTACAGATAAATGAAGATAGGAACAAAGCCATTTCTTTCCTTTTACTTAAACTAAATGTTTTGTCTTTTCTATGTCTCCTTCTATACTGTCTTGAAGCAAAGGCTTACAAGAAGAATAAAATTGAGCGTCTAAAATTAAAAATTCTATAGCTTTGCATAATTTGGAAATTATAACAGCAATACTTTTCACTTTAAATATAATTTTGAATCAGAAATCATGAAAATAATAAACAGTTTATGCCTAGAATTTTTTTTTCAGCAAATAATATGTACCAACAGTAGTGAAGCAGAAGCTCAGAGTAATACTAGAAGGTATCAAGAATGGACTCCTGAAGCTTGAAATAGCATCCAAAAATAAAACAATAATATGTAAGGAGGCTTTGCCACATGGGAGGCCAGTGTGGATGCTTTGTGCGCTGTAGCACCTAGACACTTCTCAAACAGCATCTCTGGGATGTAGTCCTCACTTACAGATGGTATAACTGTCATTTACAATAACTTGTGTAAAGACAGCATGACTTAAAAACCAGTAGTATGCCCTTAAATAACCCACATTAGACACCTCCCTAATGTGTTTACATACAACAGTATAATTTTCAATATCACTTCAATATGAAGATGTAAATAAAGACTAACAGAAGAGTTGTTAAGATTAAAGAACTAAAACTCAACTATGAAATTACATTGTAATGAAACATTAACAAGTTGTGGGGGAAATTTTATTGGTGGTGGAGTTGGTGATGGTGCTTTTTCAAGACAGGGTTTCTCTGTGTATCCCTGGCTATGCTGGAATTTGATCTGTAGACCAGACTAGCCTCTGCCTCCTGAGTGCTGGGATTAAATGTGTGCACCACCACCACGAAGCATTTAAGTTTTCAATTCATAGAAAAAATTAACAATCATAGAGACAAACCCAATCTTTAGTATTTAACTTCTGACATAAGCTAGCCTAATATATATAATATATATAAATTAGACTATTCTAGAAAAGGTCTTATGTTTATACAAGTACAGACTGAAGTCAATGACAATTCAGTTTGGGTTTTTTTGCTTTTTGTTTCTGACTGCTAGATATAGCACTCAGCAAGTATTCGCTTTGCAAATTTTAGTCTTATCTATTTTCTGTTTTAATCAAGTATTTCCACTTTCTACAACAAATTATGTGTCTTTGTATTCTATGCTTCTGGGCTCTGTGTTCTTATACTGTAATACTACTAGCAAGATCAAAAACGTCTGATATAATATCCTGTCATAGTCATTAAAAATCAAGGATTTGGAAATTGCTATTAGGGTTCACTTAGGTAAGTAGCCTCCAAGCCAAGCATGTAGTTGTAGGGCAGGCCTATAAAGTCCATCTCCTGCTAATCGACTCCCACTGACAGTTTCTGAAATCCATTAAAACCCATGAATGGAGAGGGTTAAGCCAATGCATACATGGACAGGACACAAGCTTTTTCTTCACAATATTCTGTGAAGGTGGGGCTACATAAAACAAGCAAAAGGTTAAAAGACTTTAAAAAAAAAAGTCTACTAAAAGAGTTTGGATAGGGGCAGAGAATCACCTAGACAAAGACAAGGGCCTGGAAGTTTTGAGTTGATAATGTTAAAAACAATCTCATTGTCCAGGCAGGGTCTCCTTGATACTTTTTCTATGTCAGTGTCAGTCAAGCTTCAAGGCAGATATTTTCTGACCCAACCACAACTTTACCCACATTTTCTCGTTAGAGATTTTTCATACTTTGGCTTTCCACTGCTGCGTGTGACCTCACTTAATGGAAAAACAATTTGTGATTTCACTATCCTTCAACAGCCTCCTCTGTGCTGCTTTCCCAGCTGACACTTACTTCCCTCTCTAAACAATATCTAAAACAATGATACCACCAAATTCCCATGATAACATGGATGGGGAAAATCTCAGAAGGCTTCAACACTAGAAGCATTCCAAGTTCCTGAAGATGCGAGAATCAATCTTCAGGGATGAGGATTCTTGTAGATTAGTAAATTCCATGAGGTCAGCCCTAAACATAAATGATCTCAACAGGTTGTACTTATAAACTTCACACACATACACACACACACACACACACACACACACACACACACACACACACACCAATTAAAATTAAAAAATAAGAGGTCATAGATTTAAGAAGGAATAGGAGAGACATGAGAAAAACTGAAGGAAGGAGGGAAATGTAAATATAGTATCCACTTATGAAATTCTCAATAAGAGTATTTCTTTTCTTAACAAAGGACAATGCCCCAGGCCCAATCATCAACATTTTACTCCTTGGGGTTATTACCTGATATATTTTCTTATCACCATGGGGAAAAAGAAGCAACAATAGCATAACACAAAACATGTATTGTGCCTGCTTTGTGCTACTATTTTCAAAGCACTACCTGTTTTCCTAAAGTGCATACAGGTGGGAGTGTGGCTGTATTGTTTAAGGTGGAGGACTATGGAAAACAGCAACTAAATAGTGTCATAGTATTAGGAGGAGTCAGAAATGACAGCCAGCCTCTCTCCTTTAGTTCTGTCCTCTAGGCAGAACAACACAGTACATTCTACAGTATAGCACAGATGAAACTGAAAGCTAGGACTTCGAGAAGCTGTTTTGGAAAGGTACAAAACACCTTTTTCTTTCTCATTTAAAATTGATTAAGCCAGTCGATAAATTTTAATAAATCTCAATAAATTTTGTAGCACTTAAAACAGGTTTCTTTTTCTTAAACTAATAAAGAAGTGACAGAACACCCAATTTAGTAAATTAATAGTCATTCATTTGTTCACCCAAATAAATTTTTACTCATACACTCTCATCACACACATTGGACACATCCAGCCCTTTCAGGACATTCTTTTTGTTGATATAGTACATCCTCCATTCTCTAGTGTTAGTCAAAAATACATTTTCTCCATAATGAGCGGATGGTTCTGTCTTCTATACCCTACCCTTCCTCCCATTGTATTACTTTCTCACTTAGGAAATACCTGTGAAATTCTTTAGGACCAAATTTTAAATATCACCTGACTCTTAAACCTACATGACTTAGTTTAATGGAAAATAGTATTTAAACACTTCTCCCTCATTCTAGATGTGTTAAACTTTTATACTGCCAATTCTAAATATAATTTCCTTTTCTACTTTAATGTTCTTAAGAAATGGTAAGACTGAGGGGGGAAGACTGGCTTCCCAACCCTCTTCTACACCTCCATTCACTAGGCATCACTTTCTGGAAGACTGTCCCAAGAAGGAAGCAAAGAGAACACAGGCATTGAGGCAGCCGTGTGAAGAACCCAAGCAGCCTTGGAAAGCTGAGAGCTCACACCGAGTCCAGGCTTTGCTTGCCATCTTCTTACCTGGCTTCTGGTCCCCTTCATTACAAGGCTCTTGACTTCCTTTGAAAACTCCAAATATATTAAAAACCTTCAGTAGAAATTCACCTTTCTCCAAATGAGTCAGCATATCTTAGCTACTAGCAGAAGAACATCCATGGAAAACATGAAACCTAAATGCTATATAGCTTTAAATTGGAAAAATGGTAGTTTCAATACATTTTGTGGAACTGTAAAATACCATTTTTATGAAGGTAATGCCAGTTTTAAAATAATCAAAAGTGTCTGGGATATTTTCTTTTGTTTTTTTGTTTGTTTGTTTGTTTTGTGGGGGGGGGGGTTCTAGGTATTGCACCTAGAGCATCGTATATGCTAGGCAACTGCAATACCACTGCCTAAACACAACACTTAAAAAAATATTTTCTTGTTCTTTTTCAGACAAGGCTTCTTGCTAAGTTGACCAGGCTGGCGAATTTGCCTGGTAGCCCAAGCAGGCTTTGACTTTTCTACCCTGCATCAATCTGTCGCACAGTTGGGATTATACGCCTGTGCACCAGCTTCAAATTTTTAGTTTTTGTTTGTTTTAAATGTTACTTTGACCTCAGTAAAAAATACTTTTTAAATAGCTTTTATCCTAGAATGGGTCTAAATGAACTGCCTCTGAGTTTACATGCCATTTTCAAGAAATCTGTTTCTATACTGCAATCTTAACAGTACCTGAATAAAGTTATTACTAGTTTTTGTTATTTGAGTTTGTGAAGTGTTTACAAATATGCTAGGATAATTACAAAGTTGTACTTACATATGAGAACCAAGCTCAATCCTTCAATATCAGACTTTGAAAATGTCAAATACATTACTCATTTTCTCAGGGTTCAATCCAACAAAAGTCTGTGTACAGGCTGGACAGATCCTGTCACCATACCCACTGCACTAACAGGCCTCAGAGCTCTCCATCACAGGGTCAGAAAACAATTTGGGAAGCTTTTGCTATGTCAGAGTTTTAATGGTCTCCTCTTGCTCGACTTCACTTTTTGAAGTAAATGACAATGTTGACTTCAAACAGCCTAGGCAAACTTCAAAACATAACTGCACAGCCCTGTTTTCCTAATCTGAGAAGAGCCATCAAAAGGTCCACTGAGGAGGTGGTGGTTTAATTCCAACACTCAAAAGGCAGAGGCAGAAAGATCTGTCAGTTCAGGGCCAGCCTGGTCTACAAAATGAGTTCCAGGACAGCTGGGTCAGCACAGATAAATCCTATCTCAAAAAAAAGAAAAGAAAAAAAAAAAAAGAAGAAGAAGAAGAAGAAGAAGAAGAAGAAGAAGAAGAAGAAGAAGAAGAAGAAGAAGAAGAAGAAACAAACAAACAAACACTGGAGTTACTCTATGAAAACTGTGGGGATAATTATTGTTTATGTAGTTAGTATGATAATCATCAGACTTATCCCAAATGACAATAAATAGCATGTGCAAAAATCTATAAAAGAAGCCTTCACAGGAATATGTACAGCTACGTGGAGTAAAAAATAAATATGGGGCGTTTCAAAATTCATTAACCTGGCTTGTGTTATGTAAAATATCTGGATTGTAAGGGTTGTAAGAAGGTAACCATGGTATGTTGCCCAACTATATATCAACATGAAGGACTGACCTCAAGTAGACTCAGTGATGGAATGGTAACATGTTCCGAAGGGCTTCTATACAAACAACAATCCCTGCCAAGGACTTCCTGTGATTTCTGTCTCTGGCTTAACTCTGTCTTCTCCCTTACCGGTGACTGTGAGTGAGCTCATGATACTTGCAGATTTGACCCTGTTGACTTCTAAACTGGATAATTTTTACTACATTTTATTTTCCTTCTCAGACTCATTTCCTTCAGTTCTCATTAAACAAGACATTAAAGCAAAACAAACTTACTCAGTATTTGATGTATTTCAGGCATGGCTCAATGCAATCTAAATTTCTATCTAATATACAAAAAATTCTATGGTATATTATTATATCCACTACAAAGATTAAGAAACTGATGTTCCTCAGTGTAACACAGTCATGTACCTTCCCCGTGGTAGCTCTGCCAGCACATGATGTTGGGTTTCTGGGCTTCTCTGGCTCTGAAACTGGTAGTCTTAACCACAAAGCTAAACTAGAACATTTCTAGTTTTACTAGAATCATCATAAAATTTCTGTAAATTACATCATATAGCATAAATGTTTATATTCACTTTATAATATTTTCTTCACCTTTAGCATTGAAATTTTTTGTTCCTCAGAAGAAAATTCTCCTTAGGGAGAGACCTCATTGATTTCATTTACACCATGCTATCTTATATTGACAACAGGAGAAAATAAAGCAAATTAAACTGCCATAAACACATTCTATGACAAATAAATGGGAAGGAAGGAAACTGGCACGCTATTTACACAAGTTATTCATGTGTAAAAGATTTCATGATGGGTCTCATTTTTATAAATTAATACATACTGTTTCAATAATATCCCCGAGTTAGCATCTAATTAAAACACAAACATCAAGCTGCCAACAAAAACTAAATGCAGGCATGAGAAAGTAAGAAACCAAATGAAAAAGAAGGTACACAGTATTAAGAGAAGAAGTAAGTTTTGCCACCAAGGCAAAACTATGTAATTCAAACATCAGAACCAGAAAGGCAAAGGAAAAATACTATCCATATTCACATCGAAAAATAATACTGGCCCAGAGGAACTCCACATTTTTTTAAATGAGGTGCTGTGTTAGTTCCAATGTTTCTCCATTCACAATCAATCCTATGTTCATCTTTACACCTGTGTATGATTTTATAGTAAAGAATTTTGAAATGTGTACTTGATTTATGTTTGTTCTGGATATTCTGGAAAGTTCAGCACTATGTAAAACTTACTGGAGTACTGCTGCAACATATGGTCTTTTTCAAATTAAGACACAAATGTTCATGGAACATGTGCTCATGCAGTTTGATTTTTCCTCTCATCTGATATTTTCTAAACATGCTCTTTTCGGATGACAGCATACACTCCCCAGAATCTGAATACAAGGCATGAATGCACATAGCTTAGACACTAGAATGCCTCTTTCATGGAGCCGAACTCACTCCTGCAGGAGCCAGTGAATGGTCCTACTCCTTCCCTGTATGTGGCCACAATTACTGCTCATAAAGTGTGTGATTTGAGCTGAGTGTGATGGTTAGCAACCCAAAGGACCATCAGTTTTGCCTTGTGGTTTTAGATCAACAAAAATTATTTGCTTTGAACATGCAACATTTTCCTTTCTTTTTTTTTTTTAAGTCTTCTAGTTTTAATAAGGGATGAGAGAAAACTTTGCCTTACCAAATCTGTGAATAAACATTAAAAGAGCAGTTAGGGTTTTAATATCAAACAAACATCAAAGCTATTCCAATAACCCACTGCAAATATTTCAGAGTTTAGAATTATACTTTCTCTTTCATCCATATAACTCCATGACTTTATTGTTGCAAATTAGTATTTCACAATATTGTGCATTTTAAACCATATTTTGAGAATTTCTTCATAAACATATATATATCAATTATAATATTTCTAACACTTTCCCCATCCATAGTCGGGCACCAAATTGAGTTTCTAATGCCAGGAATATTGTTAGCATGAAAACCACAAACAAAATGTAGACAGGTTCCTTTAGCTCTCCACTCTTTAGGGGTGTTATGTGCATCATGAGTGTTTTTAAACACTTTATTCCTGGGCTAAGAACTATACTTCACATTTCAGTTCTTCTATGTCTTTGGCCAGGCATTAGAAAATATGACCACACAAGCATCTCTCTTAATCTGTCCTTTTACTCCAAGTGAGTCTTTCTTTCTAATCACTGTGGTACCATTAGACCCTAAAGTCAATCTTCTTACCCATTTCTGAAATACATTCCCCTTAATTTTATTTAAACATATGTTAGGTGTCCACTTTATTCAAGATACTATGCTGAGATTATAAACCAATACATTAATATCCCTGGCCTTAAGCTTTTGAAATATAGTAAGATTTCAAAACCTAATAAGAGAGGTCAAAGAGCTGCAAGAACTTTATTTGAAAAAAAAAAAAAACAATACCTTGAACACAATACTCAATACTTACCATGGGAAACATTCAATTCAAAGCTAAACCTTGATATTTTAATTTTAATGACCCTCTCTCTTCAGGATGAGCATTCACTGCTAGTTTTGGTTCTGCTTCAGAGAACAAAGGCTAAAAGAATATTCTATCGTCTGTGCAACTGGCATTACTATCACTATCTGGGACATTCCAGTGTTAGTAATAAACATCAGGTGAGATGAAAAGAATGTCTGCCCCTTTTCCAATTATTTGAGTTTATTCCTTGATGGTGTCTTCCCCTCCTCCCCCCAGTCTACTGTCTGTCTGTGACATGACAAGGCTCTGATAGGGAAAACAGTCACATTCTTAGAAAATGGAAGCCCTATCTATCTTTAAATGGTTTTCACTAACCAGACATGTCTTTTTGATAAAGACACTACTCTGTTAAATAGATGTTTACATCTCAGTCAACAGTTAATAAAAGCCAATAGTTATTTGAGCCTTTGATTTGTATTTGCATCATTTAATGTCTGCGATAGCACATGCAACACTTCTTTAATTTTAATATTGCTACCATAATATATAAGAAACAGTAGAGCAGTTAAGAAATTTGTCTAAGATCATGGCTTCTGAATACTGGAGGTGAAATTCCAATTTTCACTTTAAAAGTTCATGTGACCCACTTACCATCACTCACATGTGCTTATTTCTCCCTTTGCAATCAAATATCTCTCTTTGCAATTAAATATACATGATTAAGTGAGAGGGAAAACAAGGGTTCAAGGTCCAGAAAAAGAATGGCCTTTGTTTTATAGTCTCTGTTGTACATGATGTGCATGTGTATGTCTCCGTTCTAGTTTTATTTACTTTTTCATTCAGAAACACTTGTGTTTGAATTGTGACTCAATCATTTTCTATCTGTGTGACCTTGGGAAGATGACATAGTAACAGCCACACTTTCACCATTTTCTGTATGCTGGCCACTGGACTAAGTGCTGGCACAAACTGTCTCATTAAATTAAGTCTTCATAAAATCTCTGACAAGGAGATAATATTATGCATATTTTAGAGAGGGTGAGACTACAGCCGACAGAAGACTGTACTTAAACATCCCAAGGTCACAAGCCAGAAAGGGAATAGCAGCCCAGAATGAACCGAACGGGGGCTGTGTTGATTCCCCTTGTTAGCACTGAGCTATCCACCCAAAGGATGAGAACAGAAGGCTGGTATTCAATGCCCAGGATTTCATAGAGCAGGGATCCTACAGACAACTTCTATAGCTACAGTACCTGGTGTCAGTCCAGAGTGAAGAACCTGGATTGAAGACCGTAGTGGGCTATTCGTCTTTATATAAGGTCATGCTTTCATCATCCTCATGATGCAATGGTAATAGTATCTTCAGTGTTCCTGTGCTTATAAATTTTACTTGACAATTTCATATAGGTATAAAATGTACTATCATTATATTCTCCCCTACTCTTCTCTCACCTCCCTCAGATCCCTACTTCAAGTTTTCCAGAGGAAAAAATGAGATGTGATTCTAAGGTAGATAATCAATTAAAATATGAAAATTAGCTAAGATATCATTTTAATTCTGTAAAACTAACCAATATTCCTTTAGTTCTACATAAAAATGAATAATAAATAGGAATGTTTTTCTTTCAACAGCAAAACTCTAAAGTATCCAAAACATCAGCACCTGCTCATATCCCCACAGTTATCTTTCCATTCAACGGGTTCTGACTAAGCACAGGTCTGCATTGTTATTTCTTTTCTACATGGACATTAATTACGCTTACAGACTTTGACTTATTTACCATAGTAAGCAAAATAAAAAATAAAAATGTTATGTTTGCTTAATTCAACATTTACTGTAAACATTCTGCACCCCCACCCCACCCCATAGAGAGGTTTCCGTTCCAGGGAGGGAAAGGAAAGGTGGGGATGGACAAGTATAAGTTTCCAGCTTAGCTGAGTTATGCAGGACCTGGGACCTGGACCTTATTTTTAGAATTGGCGCAAACACCTGACATTCTTACTTTCATCTGATATTTCATCCCAAAAGAATATAGAATCTCTGGAGAGACACAAGGGAGGTGTAGTCAAGGCACACTTAACTGTAATCCTTGCACTCCATATTGTTATTTTTAAATGACAAATGAGTTGTAATACAGAACAGAAACACATATTACCCAATATATTTTTCAATTTGTAACGTTACTAGAAAGCATATACTTTAACTTTACTAATAAAATTGGGTTTGGTTTTGGTTTTGGAAATAAGAGCCTTCACTCCAGCTAGGAGTACTGATTAAGATATCAGAGTTTAAAAAGTTATGAGTTGATAGTAATGCTGAAATAAGAAAGTTTGCAGAGCCCTATGAGGAGCAGGTGAAGTATGTAAGATATGAGCTGAAGGCTGGCACGGTGCTGTACACATGGTTTGTGCCTCTTCTTCCCAGAACTCGGTAACAACAACACTAGCACTCAACCCAGAGCCTTTACCCAGTCACAGGTGCCTTTCCCACATTAACTAGAGGTAGTGGGATATCCCTTAAGAAAACTGAAAACAGATCAAAGTTTTGACTCCAGAGCAAGAGACTCAGATGGAAAACCTCTAAGAATTGAGACTGGCTGGATTATACTAGTAAGTTTCAGGACAGCCTGGGCTGTAGTGCAAGATCATCATCGTGTGTGTGTGTGTGTGTGTGTGTGTGTGTGTGTGTGTGTGTGTTTCTGACATATAGGGGGAGGGAAAAGGAGAGAAGATGGAAAACCTGCTGCATTAGTAGAGTGCTTGAATGTCTGCAGGAACTCCAAGGAAGGACAAGTGCTCTGGTACCCAACCAGAGATGTACTTCTATTTCCCAGTTAGAAGAATGTAAGGAGACAACTCATTTCATCTTTTTTGGTTTAAGAAAAATATTGGAGATAGTTTTGGTAAAATATCAGATTTCTATTTTATTGTTTTACCCTTTTAAATCTCAAAAACAATCTTACTTTTTGTTGATATACAAACAAGATTGTGAAGTGAAAAACCAACATGCTTCAAAACTTCAATTCAAATCATGGAGTAAATGCTTTAAAATCTGTCCAATACCAAAATTTTATTATAAGTAAAATAGACTAAAAATGTAAAGTTCACACAGAACCACCCCACCCCTGAGAAGTGTTTGCAATAAGTAATTGTCCATTACAGGACAAGTTATGGCTACGTTACCAAACAAGAGTCCTCTATGTACTCACTACTAAGTGAGTACATTTACATTTACATTATACCCGCTGCTAGAGATTTTGTTTTCTATACATCTGAAATAATTTCCTAGAGAAATCAGAATCTTACCTTCACATATCTTCTGGAGAAGTTTCCTGGTGTATTCTTACAATTCTTGAGGTCTATGTCAACAGCCACTCTCTTCCTCCCAAGGCCTTAAGAGTCGGAGAAATCCCAACACCTGCTGCTACCACTGAGTATCAAGGCTAGGAAAGTTTCAGGGTTTGGACAGTAGGACCTCTGAGCCACAGCCAAAGCTTGGGAAGCCTTAGCAACTGAAAGCAAGTGTGGAAGGCTCTGTGGTACCCAGCACAGAGCTCAATTGTAGCAGCAGGGGGAGGAATATTCCCCACCCTCACAAGGGTTTAGAGGCAGCCATCCAGGGACCATGGTTCTGCCATGGACAGTGCCAAGGAGGCAGAGACATGACCAGCCAGCACAGGACCCTGGGAGAAGAGCAGCAACCAGCACAGAGCTCGCTCAGGTAGCAATTGAGAAGAATCACCAAGATTCCCACCAGAACACAAGGAGCAATGGAGAGGTGCAACAAAATACATGGGGGCAGCCATTCACGCATCCCATGAAAAGCCAAAACATGGATGAAGGGGCATGGAGATCTAGTTCTAGAAAGAAAAGTGAGGAACACATCATGTTATAGCATGCCTGCTGTACTAATGTTAAAATTCCAAAAGTGGCATAAGATTACTATACCCTGTCATTGCAACCTTCACATCAAATTAATTTATAACTGAAAAAAATAAAAATAAAAAAAGCTCTCAGGAAGCTGGTCCACAGGCAAGAGGTATAAAGCCAAAGCTGTCTAGAATTAGAAGAGAAAACAGGAAGACACAGAGATTAAACTCAATTATTTAAAAAAAAAACTACTTGATAAAATAATTATTTTCTAATTGTGCAACATACATTTAATCAAGTACATCACTTTCAACCAGAAACAGATGACGGTAAGTGGTGGGGAATTTGATGATGAAGAATTTGGTACAAAACAGGCAGGTATTCAAGGAGGGTACAGGCTTGACAAGAGCAAAAGATGGAACTAACAAAGGCAAAAGAAAATCAGAGTGGAAGGCAAGTGTGCCAGTTCTTTCTGGTGAACCTCTCATGTCCAAGATTCTGATGACTGCCCATGCCATACAATGCTGCACTTTCCATGAAGGTTCAGAGACTTTGTTACCCAGACCTCAGAGCTCTTCAACTCCCACGAGCCTTGAGGAGCTCATACCAAGTTGCTTACTATGAACCACTAGATCGTGCAGGAGCTAGATCTCAGGGTGACTGCTTTGGTAATCTGAATGAAACTAGAAACTAAGTATAAACATTGAAAAGATGTTAATAATATCTACCATATATCAGATAAAAATGACTGAGATAACTTAGGAATTCTACCTGTTTAAAATTATGAGCAAATTAACCATACATAGTACCATAGACTTGTTTTGAACATTTGGAAATAGGTGTGAAAAGACCCTATTACACAATGTGTTTGCAATTCTCCACTTTGGCTATCAATTTCAAATTCAAAGCAACTGAAATGCTAACAATAATCTGTTTACTTGGTACATAAAAACTCTAGTAATCTAGCGACTATTTAAAATAATCCTTTTAAAACAAAAGTTAATTCCTTTTCCCATTTCCAAAATACACAGTTAATGATGTATGAAATGAAGCTGTTTATTTGAGAGAGGGTAAGTCTACCTATATCTGATAAGTCACCAAAGACCAAATACTGTAAATACTACAATATAGTCAGCTCTCACTACCCAATTAGAATGTTAATTTGGAAGAAACTGGGATTTTATAAAAGGTAAAGGACAATTTCTGTTTTTCAAAATCTGTTATTTATAGTGTGGGGGGGTGAGGAGGTACATATAAAAAGGCAGAGGTCATTCCTGTGAAGTCTTTCTTTCCATGGTGAGTCTGGGTCTCCAAGTTTGCATGGCAAATACCTTTTGTACATTAAGATATTGCACCAGACCTCCATCTCCATTTAGCATTCCTCCTTCAGTAGGTTTGGATTTTGATTTGAACATAGACTTAACATTTCAAAACATCATATGACTGAGCTAGGTTTAAGAATCAATGAATGAACCTGACAGCAGGGGTTAGGAAGATGACCTATTACATAGTAAGATCATCTGACTTTAAATTTAACCAATAAATTTTACTTTGCAGTTCTGCATTTACGTTTTTCAATCCCATCTAAATGGATCAATAACAAAAACATGTGTAAACAAATGGTGATCTAACATGGTAAAATTAATCCATTTATTTATAAGTCTTTTTAGACTAAATGGTATGTCATTCAGTAGAAACAAAAAATAGTAGTTGTTTTTTTTCTATAAATAAAATATGCTGGTAATAAAAACAAACATGAGATACCTGAATAATGTTAAACATTAAATACTCCTAACAAATGCATCCAAACCTATCTCTCAGAACCTCCTACATAACATCAGAAGGACTCAGAATGTAATGATGGGGTTGAGTGTCAACTGCTAAAGGTTGCATATTTGTTAAAATAAAATGAAATTTAAACACATTTCTTTTGGCATACTTGCCAGAGCATTTGCCATTCACTTATGTTCTCAAATGTAACTGTTACAGATTTTACATAATATCTATTAAATGTCTATTAGTATAGGTTAATTATTCTAGGAAAATGTGTGGTCTATAGAGTTACAGAAAATTAGTATTTCTTTCAATCCATGAAAAAAATATACAAGTAAGCTGTTAATGAGTATGTTATTAGTGTCTGATATCAATCCTGAGAAAATATACCTCTATGCCAAAAGTGAACTCTATATTGAAGACAGAAAATACTAGCTCACTCAGAATACTAATGCATAAATACAAAGGTGATATAAGGACTCAGGCATTATGCTGGCCTGCCCCTGTCACTTGGCAGAATGCCCTCAGGCAGTACCCTGGTCAGCCCAGGGTTCCATGTTGCATATTCTGTACACAGGTGCAAAGGACCCTTTAAAAGACAGACCTCTGCCCACTTATGCTCTCTTTCCTATTCTGCTGTTCCTCTGGGGCCAATGGTCTTTTCCTGTCTCCCTCTCCTCTTTTGTCCTCTCTCGGTTGGTGTCTGTGTCTCTTTACCTCTTTCCTCTTTCCTTTTCCCCTCCCTCCCCGTTTTATAAAATTTCTCACTAAGCTCTATCTGCTAGCTATGTTTGTCCCTCCACCTGGGTCACCCTCAGCTGCCATGAAATCTGCCAAGGTCTGCCACATGTTTTATCATAACAAGTAAGATACAACCTATACAACTATCTGATTAATAGAAGCATATATTACAAGCAATAATAAGCATATAATAAAAGCATATATATATATAATTATCTCTATTTGAAAATAACGTTTCTGACAAGAATCATACACATCAAACAACTTAATTTGAAATCTATAACTTACTAGTAGGAATAAAGCAGGCGAGCGTTAGAAAGTTACACTTTCATCTAGGAAAGTGTAACTATGACTCAAGTATGGCAAGATGGAGACTAAAAAATTCCATGGAAAACTATATCCCTTTGGCCAAATTGTCAATCTAGCTTGAGAATTAACCTTATCTGTGCGTAAATGCCAGCTCTGCTTATAAAACACAAGCAAGCTACAGACCCAGCACTAACACATGGCTGCTTTCTTAAACAAGCTTTCAATGTACACAGCCTCAGAGGCTCTCTTCCCATGGAATCCTGAAAAGCTAACCTACCTCACAACATCTTAGTTAAGTGGCTTCCCATTTGCCTGACTCACCAGCGTCCACTAGCCAAATCCATACTTCATCTTCAGTGGATAATATACAGTTTCTGCTTGTCATGGTGCCACTGAAAGGATTCTAGATGCTTCCCTTAAACAATGTATTCTGTTCAACTGCTTCAGTACTAAAAGTTAGTAGTTTCCTGGTCAGCCATTTTCCATCCCACAGTATTAGCAGCAGCCGTGGCAGCAGTAGCTGGAATACTGTCAAATCCACACCCTGCAGGATGCTAGCCAAAGCATTCTTGTTTATTCCACACCCACACAGACTACCCATGTGTTTGCACTTATCCCACACCAAGTGTCAAAACAGGTGTTTTCCTGTGATCATACTTAAAATCTGTTCTCCAAACAAGTGCTATGAACACTGTTACTATGAGATACAAAGTATCCAATTCTATACAGAAAACTGTTCTCAAACATTTATTGTAAGGGAACCACATTTACCCTTTTATACTTTCTTTATCCTTCATACCCCTAGTAACAAATTAACTGCCCTAAAACCATTTGCTGAAAGAAAGTTTCCATGTAAAATAATTGCTACCATGAGATTTTTCTCAATTGTAAAATAGATCTGCCTTCTTGGCATAGAAACAGTCTTGCAAAGGCCACTGTTTTGATAATCTGTACAACACTCCAACTACATGGGGACACAGCCCTTCTTGTGATTTTAACAGAATGAACAATGCTTCTGTTTCCATATTTCATTACCATTCTGATGTCATTACTTGCTTATTTTCTTTTCATTAGAATAAGACTGGAAAACAGAGCATTAGCAGGCATTTAAACAACTTGTCTAGAAGCTCAATCCTAGAGATACAAACGATAACAGGATTTATTTCTTTAGAAATTAAACAGTTCAAGGGGAAGTAAAAAAGATTAACATGACTATCACAACCTTATTAGAGAATTATGAACATGAAAGCACATTCTGTGCATAGTAGAAAATTATCCTCATTGGTCAAACTGCAAGCCTGTGTACAAAGACTTTTAGCATGTTTCTCCTATGTTTTCCATTAACACAGCAAGGTGAATGCTTTGTCATAACCCTGACAAAGAAGGAAAACATAGACTTGAGAATGCACCTGCAACACTGTCACCTTCTGCCCATCCTCTGCAGACTCCTGAAAGTGGACTTCTTGACTTCAAGAGTGGGAGCAAGTGATGACATGTCTGGCCAGAACCATGGAGGGAAGAGACTCTGCCAAGATCCATTCCATTTTGGATACATACAAATATGAATTTACGTTTACACAGGTGAACACATTTCTCTAACATGTTAGACTGTCAAGAACTAATGCAATTGACACATTTTTCTAAACTAGTCATCTCTTCTGAGGCCTTACCATGACTCTGGCATTTTTACCAGCATCTCAGCCCATTGATCTAATTATGTGTAAAGCTGAGACAGTAATTATGAGTTCACACATAGCTTAAGAAATTCAAGGGCCATACCATGAGATATGGGCTGAAACCAACTTGGACCAGTGGAATCAGTCTATCAGACCAGCCAATTCAAATCAGGTGGCCAGGTTCCTAACGTTAAGGCAAAAATAATACAGTAGCCAAGCCAGTTCTTGCACTGGCTGCCAGCCTAGCTTGAACTGGGGTGGGAGGGGGGGCAGAAGGGGAGAGGTGAGCAGTGCTGCCTTCTGCTTGTTTAGTTGAAACTTAGTAAAAGTTAGAACAAAAAGAATCCATGAAAATTTTGGGAGCACATTCCTTGGATGAAAGCACTTTCCCCCTGCTTACAACTCAGCCATAAGCTTTAAGAAATACAGCCACTGTCAGCATTTACCAATTTACCAACAACTTCTTTAGTTGCTTATGCGGGCTCCCTACATGATATAACATGTACGTTTATTTATTCTAAACTATTTCTAAAAGGAGATGGACAGTTATAACCAGTTTCTAGTCAACATCACATATGTAGTGGTGTTACATATTACACGGAATGATCTAGATATGCTCACCAGTTAATAACAGATTTAAATCTGTCTCAGCCTCCAGTAGGAACACTGAATTTAACACAAAAATGCAAAAAAAAAAAAAACAAAAAAAGTGTACACCCTGACATCTTTTGGTGAAAAATATCAAGCAACCTCATAGATTATTTATGCAAAAGATGGGTTTATAGGTAAATAGGATTTATTTGTAAGAGAGGATCTCATAATGAAGCCCAGGTTGGCACTGAACCCACAATATTCCCATCCAACCTGACAGTCAAATTATTTTGTTGCCTTGGCATTATAAGTGATAGCTAGGAAGACCTGTCACCATTTATGCTGTTATACAGACATATATAAACAGGGACAGAGACATATAAATTATGATTTATTTTTCAACCTATCTAAAGCTCATACTATCTGTAGTAGTTATTTCTAGCTGATGGTAGGGGTAGTGCAGATGTTAAGGTTCAAGTATAAGTACCTAGTCATGGAAACTCACTTTAAAATATCATGAAAGCCAGTGTTTATAGATAAATAAGCTAAGTACCTCTTTAAATTCATCAGCTATTACTGGGCCCATTCCTTAGACTCAATTCCTTGAACAAGGCTTCATGTGAAAACAAGATATTAATAAACACAAATACAGTGAACACAGCTAAAAATGGGTGAGGTTTTAGTGCATTTCCGTAGTGGATAGTCACCAGTATTTAGTAGGGAGAGATGTGTGGGGAAATGGTGTCCTAAAAGTGAAATGTTCTAACTGTGCAACACACACCCCTGAGTCATTTCCCCCCACAATCTGATGCTTTAAATACTACTGGCTAAAGAAACTGCTCAAGTGACTTAGGATGACTTACTGTGTCCACTCCAGGAAAACACTTCCAGTGTTTGAGATAGTGTTTGTCTTCTATAGTTTAGAAAATAAATATTTCCCTTTCTGTCATGCATGGGACAGGGGAAGGTAGGAAAAGCTGGGCTCTTAGTGGGCATTTAGCATTTGTACTACCTGGTTATTTTGTTAGGTATTACAATTCACCTCAGCAAATTTTGTGCACGTGAACAATGAAAATGTTGTAATTGACAGATAAATCAGCAAACCAAAGTGGCTCACTGTATTTTACATTCCCATGATACCCACTTATATATTCCATACACAAAATGAAAAGAAATCTAGAATCTCTGAAATAGGTGTTTTTATCTCTATTTCAATATTTCAATACTCCTTTTTACTTTTAACTGAGAAAAGTATGTTTTCCCAGATAGAGATGATTGTGTCCTGATATCTAATTAAAAAAACAGTTGACAGATTTTAAAAGAATGTCTAAAAGATGGACAAATAAGAATCACATTTCTATTAAGTATGGATACATTTGTAACACAACAAATGACATCACAAATAACCAAGTGGTATAAGAAAAAGAGTCCCTGCTGATATCTACCTTCATCATGAGCTAAAAATGTCATTCAAGTGGGCCATACCTGGCTAAAGTGTCTAATACAGAAATAATGGTCTGATGTTAATACTCTTGCATGCCATCTGATGTTCATACTCTTGCATAAACCTGAGGTCTATATTCTTGCATTCAGTCCACTCCATTCTCATCACCTGTTTTTGAGACAGGCGTGTTACTATTCCCATTTGACATGTGAGAAGTCTCAGAAAAATCAGCTTTTTGCATATCCTTACTACTTTTACTCCAAACAGGAAATTAACAGAGTTTTACCAATATGTGCATGCAAATAGTCTATTTTTTTGGCTTTTTCACTTATGGGTTCTGAAATATATATATATATATATATATATATTTACTTACTACTAACACTTGTAGAAGGTCACAGAAATGACTCAGAATATTTTGATATCTGTACTTCTTTAACTGCAGACAAATAAGTGTTCTATATAAGCAAAGACTGTTTCAAAGAGCACATACAACCCAGACACACAGAACACTTCTATTTGCATGTAATATCTGAATGGGACCCCAACTGTTGTGAAGGACATGTAAGATTTTCTTTCCCCACAGCCAACACAGTAGCCTAAGCTAAGTAAATCAGCTCCACTGAGGAACACTACAAGTCTTTTATTTTCAGCTTCCTTAACCTCAAACCTAATGTTTCACAATTTTTGTTCTATTAACTGCTTTTGCAAACTTTCTATTTGGGTCTGTGGGTCTTTGGTACTACTGGCATTCCCGGTTTCAGCCAGTGTGGTCCCTGAAGTGTGCAAAACTGCATATTAGTTAACACCCATGCTTAAAATACTCTTCTCTCTGCCCCTCCTTTTGTTCCCCTTCTAGAAGTGACTAATCTTCCTGTTGTTGCATTCTGTCAGCTCTTCCCCTGGTATTCTTTCCGTGTGTGTTGTATAACATTTACTTTTGCCAGCTCTTTTTGGAACTCCTATCTCCTTGAGGCTAGCCTTCCATTTTCAACAGCTTAAAACAGTCATTACTTATATGTTTTAGCAAACTTAGTCGTCGACTAGTGTTTATTCTCCACGCAAAATTACAACTACTATTTGAAGGACATAAATAAATGTCCATTCATTGATATTTAAAGTTTAACCCAGCTAATCTGTGGTGTTACCAGAGATTAAAGTTAGCTTTTTGTTTTCCCTCCTCCTTTAAAACATCCAGAAAAGGTGACAAATGCCACCCACTTCAAAAATATCTCTTCCAAGTACATCTCTGTAATATCATAAAACATGCTTACAGGCCATTAAAAATTCAATGTAACAACATTTCTGTATTTTCTAAATACCTATCACAAAGTGAACTTTGCCAAGATATTGCTTTCTACTTATAAGTACGTATGACAGCTGCATTATAGCACCAACATACATAAAAGAAGAATATGATCACTATTTGATACATGTTAAAATCCACAGAAAAATCATATTTCCGGGGTTGCTGAGACAGCAGAGCTGGGAAAGGTACTTGTCTAACAGCCTGGTGCCAGCATTTGCTGGGGTCTAGTCTAGTGAACAGAGGGGGAGAACTAATGCCACAAATTAGTCCTCTGATCCACACAATCCCACCTGGGTATGCTCAACCACAAACACATCACACACAAATAAGAATAATAAAAGAAGAACATTTTTAGACAATTACATTTCCAATAAAGTAAAATCATAAATCCTAACCCTATATTTCCATAGCACATTTTTGGATGAATTCTATATCTCTACATGCTTATTACCCAGCAGTCTTGCTAAGAACCACAAATCTCTTTAATATGTGTAAAATACACATTACAAGAGATAATGAAAATACTACCATTTCATCCACATTTCCTAAATCTAGAAGTCAAATGAAGTGCAGATATAACTACAGAGAAGCCTCACAGGACCATCTCATTTGCATTCATCTTAGGGGGATTTCCAGTATTCTTGACTCTAATTTTACTTTCAAAATAATTAATTTAAATGAAACAGTCATGTAAGTTTCTTTGTGAGTGATCTGCTTCACTTCCCAATCCTCTTACTGTCATGATTTTAGACAATAGTGACAAGAAATCTAAGTTGAAGATCCTTCTAAAAATGTGTGCATGAATGGCAAGGTTGTCCGGTAGTTGTTTAACATAATTGAGCAATGAAGAATATGTAAAGAGCAATAAAATAAATGGATGAAGATATTCACTGATGTATACATGAGTATGCCTACAAAGTGCTGGCTTATTTCTATATATATAATTTAAAGATATATACCTATGTGTTAATAAACTCTTTTAACCTAACTTTGTATATGTTTAAAAACTGAAATAATTAAAAAAAACCTGCTCCCTGTCATCCCCTCCCCCCAAAAAATAACATGAAGAAAAAGAATCTATGTCTAGAAAAATAGCCAAGCTGTATTTCCCATTTCTACTCTGAAACTATGAAAACTGGTTTATAAGCTTGGCTTGGCTACTTACAATAGAGCCTGGACAGCCTAAGTCAACATACTTATATCCATAGGCAAATGTTGATGTGTTTAACATAAAAATGCCTTCCTGTCTTCTAGGGGAAAAACATCTTATGTATTTGAAAATGAGTTATCTAAAAAGGAAAATCTAAGGAGAAAATCTAAAGGTGTATCTGTATCAATGGAAGCAGAGAGGGGAAAAGGTAGGTTCAGCCGAGTGCTCATTGTGCAACAAGACATTGGACTTACTCTTCATCTCAGCCACTTATAAGAGGAGTACAATTATTCCTACACTGAAGACCAGGACCTGAATCACAGAAGGTCTAAGAAATTTGTCATCACTCAGTTGGATGAAATAATAAGTTATGCGCTAAAAATCTCTAAAATGTGGAAAGAACATATCAAGATGAACTTTTACATGGCTACTCAGCTCAGAATAACTTTTCTCAAGGAGGCTCTCTAGAGAAGTTGTTGTCCTTGGGCTGTAATGTTTGCTGATTCCTGTGATGTAAATAATCTTTCCACATCCAATCTTAAGTTGCTAATGAGACATCACTGAAGAGCCTAAGGAGAATACTGTGATGTTGTAAAGGCAATGAAGATAAACAGTTAAGAGATTCTTCAAGGAAATAATTTCTATTAAAGACATTTGACATTTAAAACAAATTCTTAGCAGGTGATTCATAAACTGTGATTAGTATGTGATTTCCTGCTAAACTCTTCCTATTACTCTCTCGGAGGCTCACAAGAGGATTTGCAACTCACTAGAGAAGTTGAAAACAAAAGTGTAGCTAAAAGAAAACATTTGACCTGGGTCAGCAACAGATATGGCAACCAAAAACGGAAGGAGGGGTATTTTTGCATGTCCTACATTATATGTCAGGTGTTGGATGAATACTGACCAAAAGGATAAAAAAAACAAACGTAATCACAGAACTAGACACCTTCGCTATAAAACCATTAACTTACTTACACTAATGAATAGATGCAAAGAACTTTTATCAATATTAAAATATTTACACTATAGCTTTAAAAGCATTAGTTATACCTGAAGAAGAGCATTAAATTAATAAGATACAGAAAAATTTTACAGATATACAAAAGACTAGATTATTAATAAATAGATCCTATCACTTTAAAGTTCTTTTCTCCCTTAATAATCAATTTAATCATCTATGAATAAGGTATTTTAGATACAATTTAAATACAATATTTATCTTTCTCATAGGCTTGCATATGATACTAAATAGAGCCAACAAGTGGTTAGCAAGATGGAGACCAGTATGTTCCCATTTTTGGTATATGATAGCAAGTCCATTGCTGACCTGTTACTAAATCTGGTTTTCAGAAGCCCACAGCTGATTTGACAGAATCCAGGGTCAAAATGGCTTTTGAGACCAAATGTGGTTTATTACAGCAATACACTTATCACTTACTTATATGAATGTTGCTTCTGAGCCCCATTCATTTATAAGAACAGGTGCTTCTGATCTTCATTAGGTGTCTGTACATGCTGTATTTGGTGTTTTCTTGATCTCAGTAGTATCACCCCTAAATTTATATGGGGTCAATTTAATTATTGACTTTTAATCCTAATGCTTATAAATGCTGAAATAAAGACCAAAATTTCAGTTTTCTGTTTTAGAGAGAAAAAAAAAATCACAGATGGGATTAGAAAAAGAAATAAATCCATAATATTGCTGTCTAGTTTGTAAAATTATTTAGCCAATTTCTTTACTAAAGTCAATATATTTTCTAGTCCAATCATACAGACTGAGAACTGGATATACACACATGATTTTCTTTTTATCACTGTAATATTCCAACTTAGATACATTAAGTTAAACTATTTTTGACATTTTAAGTTCAGGGTTGTTTTCTTATCTTTGACATAGACTTTCAAAGCATGATTTCTTCAATTTTTAATGACATATATGACCTAACTGTAGTGACTGATTAAATAGTTATTTTAATCTTGGGGATGGAGGAAGGTTTGGACATGGGTTGAAAGTTATCTTATTTTGATAGTATTGCATAATCTTCCCTAATTTACATCCAACACAAGTCAAAATGGTCTTTATTTGCAGCCTATCATGTAGCCCCATGGATATGCAATATCGATAGGTGACTGAGCATACACCTTGCTTTTAAAAGTTTCAAGACAGGGTAGAGTTGAAAAACTCACAGTTGTAGAGAGTAGGAGAATAGACAGTTTTGCTGTGTCTCTTTTTCACTGAATTTTATGCACTAAAATGACAAGAAAGTTTCACTTTATTTTAAAATGTTCTATATTTTCACAGCTAGCTATTTGGTATCCTCTCCCCTGGGGTAAATTATTTCTCCTCCTGTCAGCACCACTGAAAAGATATTCATACATGTAGCATTAGACAGACTGGGTAGCTTACATGTATGTAAGTATTCAGGAATATACTCACAAACGAAGACACATTAACAACAATAAAGGAAAAAGAGGCAACGAATTTACAAGGGGGAGGCAGTGCATGGGCAGGTTTAGAGAGAGGAAAAGGAACGGGAAAACCATACAAGTATATCTCAAAAATGATTAAAACTATCTGTAAAGTTTCTATATTGTAGCAATATTACCTGGCTTTTCTAAAATGAGAATGAATAGGCTATAAATTAGAAATTAAGAGGGTCTCTTTGGAAGAACCTGATACATCCAGATTTTTAAAGGAAAGAAGAAAAATCCTCAAGAATTTAAAAGCAGATTTGATTGAATTTTCGTTTAAAGTTAATATGCTATTGTTTACCTGACAAAGAGGAAGCAAGACCAAAACCTGTAACTGCAGTTACAATACAAAATACCTTACAGTCTGTTGAAAAACAGAATTCCGGGCTCAACCACTATCTCTTGAGCCTTTTATTTTCCAACTTTCAAGATTAGAAAATAAGACTAGTCCCATAATCATCAACAACCAAATGGTTACAGGATGAAGGCTTTGTCCACACTCATCTCTTTTGAGCATCAGAAGAACAAGGATTTATTGTTCTGACATAGAAGTCTACTGAACAGCAAGGAGAGATGGCTTACAGAGCTTTACTTTTATAGAATTTTAATTAGACATATCTACTCTGAAAGCATACACAGTAAGAAATCAGGAAGCATCTACAGCCCTGTGACAGCAAGCCTTATTTTGGGGGTGATGAAAACTGTGAGGTTCCTTAGCAAGAGATAGACAGTGCCCAACATACTGCAATGCTCTGGTGGTGACTGCAGCATCCCCAGCTACAGAAATAATTATTCCACTCTAACCCTTAATAAGCCTCAAGTGCTAAATTTTTAATCCCTCTTGATGATCCTTTTCCAAAGTGGATAAACGTAGTTGCCTCCAGAATCATATGCTTAAGTGCCCAAACTGCTGGCACCAACACTTATCTGGAGTGGCTTTTCTCTCTAGAAACTTTCATGACTTATAAAACATGGTTTCTATCACAACTCTCTCAAGGACTGTGAGAGGGTTAAGAGCAAAGAGCAAATCGGCACCTAGCAGGATCTGAACACATTTGTGTCATTGGATTCTGTCTTCTGATTTAAATTAAAACTTTTAAACTATAAAGTGTTTAAACATAAAAGAGAAAATTTGTTTTCTAGTATTATAATGTGGACATTTTTTATGTGCAGCATAGATATGTAAGTCTCTGTAAAGTATCGTATACCCTGTTTAGTATTAATTTACTCTATATGAAATGCAACAGAAGTATAGTTGTAGTTTGGATTCTAAACGTTTTTCATATAATGGAACCAGGCTGTTCTCAATAGTCTCAACACTGTAACAAAAGAAAGTAAACCCAGTAATGCAACAATTTCTACGTGTACAGCTGCTGAAGGCTAAACATTCTCTGCAAAAGCCCACAGTGCCAGCAAAGCATTCATGAATAGGTGTTAATAATTTTACCAAAATAACTGTATTATACCACTGCAATGAACAATTTATTACTCTGTCCAGAGACAGGGGTGTATAGACAGTCAAAGTGGCAGGTCCCTATCAGTAGTCAGTGCAAGACAACAACAACAAAAATGTCATGTACTCCAAAAAGGGCCTAGCCCAGAAATTCACGTACAGAAAAGAAAGGATTTCTCTCTGCCAGAACCAGTCAGAGGTACATGAAACTTGGCAGAGATTTTTATTATCTGTACTATGGGAGGAGTCTCCCCAAAGGGTACTGTGTTCCTTAGAGAAGAGAATCTCCACTGCAGGAAAATAAATTCCCTGGAGCTGAATTTAAAAGATCAGGTAATAAGTACTGGTCATGGTTAGGAAGAAATAATTGCTTTCAATTCAATGAATATCAAAGCTATCCCAAGAACCACACATCCAAAGGTTATTAAGGCAAGTTTCCTATTTTCAAAGGCTCTTAAGAGTGCAGGAAAAAAAATAGACATATTGACTATAAAATTCAATACAATATAATCTACTCTATAATACATCGTATGTAAGGAAGCTAGAAGACTCTGTTGTTTAAGAACAAAGTATGGAGCCTGGAGGTAGTGGTGCACACCTTTAATCCCAGCACTTGGGAGGCAGAGGCAGGTGGGTCTCTGTGAGTTCCAGGCTACCTTAGTCTACAGAGCTAGTTCCAGGACAGCCAGGGCTATATACAGAAACCCTGTCTTGAAAAACAAACCAAAATTACAAAACAAAACAAACCCCAGCATGGTATCAACTTTGATGATACCAACAAATAAAGTATCAGCTTCTTCAAAAAAGTTTTCAGTAGGGCTGAACCCAAGGGTGGTTTCCAGCTGTCAGAAGAGCTGAGGATGCTATCTCATAAATAAAAACAGCATCATCAGGTTTTTTACTTGACTTGGCAAGTACTCATGGCTCATGTTTCAGAGGTCCTGGTGACCTTGACAAATTGATGAACATAATTAAGCCTGTCTCTTTCCACTTCTTGTTATCCTAATATGTAAACTAGGTATGTCACATGACCTCATTCCTTAAGCCCCTTCTAATTGCACTGGCCACAGTTTGTGGTTCATGGAAGTTAATTACTGAAAATGGCAAAGAAAAAACTCATCTCTAAACACTAAACAAAACCTTTGAACAGCACATTCACAATCTATGTGTAGAGAATAGCAAACCTTAAATACAGATCAGAAAAGCTTAGATAAAATCTACCAAGTTTTCAATCTTAAAGTTTCCTTTCTTTTAACACTAATTATTTGAAAGCCTGATTCCTTGATGATTTGTTTCTGTGTTACTCTAATAAGGACTTCCTGCTGTCAGTGGGGTCTACTGTTTCTTCTAGGATGCTTCAAAATGTTACTAGCCTTTTCTCTAGTAAAATAAAAATAGGGTAGGAGGCATATGATATTTTAAACACTAACCCAATACTGAAAAATCACAAAAAGCTAATAAGCCAGGGTATTATATTTTGACAGCTGTCTGTGATTTCTGTCTGTTCTTTGAGTTTGTATTGATTTATTGCTGTTACTCACACTGGCTGACTAGTTAGCCATGGCTTAGAAATGAGATTGCAGCTTATCCCTTTCACAGATCTATGCAGTAATGATAAAACTAGGGCCTAAATCCACCAAGATCATGCACAGAACTATGAATAGATGAATAGTTGCTGTTAGACAATGCATCTTCCAAACTATGGAGAATGAGATAGGTAAATCAACAAGCAAATGACTTTCCATTGATCAAGACCTACTTTAATTCAAATGCAGTACTGAACCTGACAGTGAAAGAAATTTGTATTAATTTTATAAACCTAAAACACTTTAACTTTTTGCTTGTGCTGATACAGTTTTATTTATGCTACTAGAATGTAACACACACTACTTTACAAAACAAAATCTCTACATTTCCAACATGACAACCAAACTAAAACTGTTAATAGTATTACGGAATTACCTGCTGGGTTTCAAGACTTACTCATCAATTTGAAATGCATTAGATGGGATCCTTTCAGGAATGTTTTTAAGATAAATACATTTTACTGGTAAAATTGAGCTCAAAGTGCATGCAATTTCAGATTTGTCTTTTTCCACCAAAAGTATCCTGCTTTTCTCTGAACAGTTTTTCAACTCATTGTAAGCATGACTTTTTGGGAAGCCTTTTTCTTTGTACTATTAAACAGTCTGGAGAACTGACTTTTTGACTTCTTCATGCTGTCAAAGCACACCACAGGCTAACTCTAACCATTACTTTACTCTGTTTCCTAGGGCATCACACAAAGTTCTAGTCTAACAGCATTAGGTATGCTGGACTACCTGTATGAGATGGCCTTTTTTAAGACTTTGTGAATACAGCTATTGGTTTGCTGTATCTGAGGACTACTGCTCTTTATACAAGTAAACATCTGTACATTGAAATCTATTATATTCAAAGCAAAGGGTGAATGAACAGAGTAATGACCTTAACTTCTACGAGATTATCATCTTTTTAAATCATTTCATTATTAAACATAAGGAACAATTAGAAATTTAAAGATGAATAAGTAGGATTTTTGAAGTAACTTGGTAGAATTATCTGAAGATTTAAAAATGAAATAAAATATTCAAAGACATGAAACTACACAAACTAAAATTATGTAAATCCACATTTATAAAGTATAAAATTGTAATGGTGTTTTAAAAGAAAATATATCACTGTACAGACAGAATGGTCTATTATAAACAGGGAAGATATAGGAAAAGAATGGATTTGTATTAAAGGGATACACATGTTCATCAAAGTCATTGTACATCAAGTTCTTTTTATGTTTTGGAGAACAAAAGTCATGGGAAACAGCAAAAAAGAAAAGTATTTTAAAATAAAAATTTAATGAAATTGGTTTACTCTACCTTCTATCCATGAGTTTAAAAAGTAGATAAAAAAGGTATTTTTATTTTAAATAATGCCTTCTAAAACTGTCTTAACAGCACTAAGAAGAAAAGCCGGCTCTGTATACATCTAGAACACATCAAGATTCCTGGATCATTTTATCCTTAGCAGACTAGAGTCCTTGGTACAGGCCTTCTGAGCTATGGTAAAGCCAGGCTTGTTAATTGGGAACACAGAGCTGTAAGCACCATCTAACCCTGACCGACAGAGGTTCTGACTACGTTCAGAGCAAGAGCAAAGTGCTGGGTAAGAAAATGCACTTTTTTGGGCCTTAGGCTTTACATGGAAACCTGGAACACAATGTCATTAGACACACTGCAGGAAAACCATGAGAATTAATAGTGCCACCCATGCACAGAAGGGGAGCCTCCCATCGCATACCTGTCCTTCAGCAAGGGCAAAGGAAGAGACTGGCCTACATTATCTCATATTCTCCCTACCTTAGGACACCCTACCTATCTCAATTTTACTGTTAAAATTCCTGAAAGGGTGACTGAGGCCATGTTTAATATGCTTCAAAAAATTCAGTCACTTTTCAAAATTCATACAGTTGTCAAACAAGTCAGGGGTGGCAAAAGGCCCTGGGTCAGAATGCCCTGACACTTGTTACTATTAGGCAAGTGTTCAGCTTCAGTTCATCTAAAATAATAAAAATAAAAAAAAAATAAAAATCAAGGAAAACTGGGACCATAATATCACTAGAATTAACAAAGCAAGCCCTTATTGAAAGATTGAAAGATAGCAGAGAATGAGTATAAGTATATCCATGTACACTTTGACTACTGGTTTTATCTAGAGAAACTTGACTTCTGAAAATATTTCTTGAATCTGGTTTGGCTCATACTTAGGAGCTGATGGGGCATAAATCCTTTAGAGCCAAGATGACTGCTAGAATAAAAAGTAACATTAATTAGCAGACAAGGGTGACCATAGTAGCCTTCTAAAGGCAGCATATATACATACGTACATACATGCATGAATTACTTAAAGTTTGGGAGCTAGGGAAATGGCTCAATCAAGCGTGGTAGGCTTGATTTCAGATGCACTCAGAGGCATAGGTAAGGAATCTGGGGTATGTCTGCTAGACATAGAAACCAATTCAGAGAGTTCTAGGTTCAATGACTGACCCTGCCTCAGTAAATAAATTAGAAAGCAATTAACTAATATACCTGATCTTAAACAGGCTTCATATGTGCAATCAGGTAGACAATGCACGTGTAACCTGCGCACATAAGCTGGCAAACATAAGCAAACATACACACACACACACACACACACACACACACACACACACACACACACACACAAAAGAGGGAGGGTTGGAAAATAAAATTAACAATATCAAAGAATATTAGCCCTACCTGTTTCATCTTTTTAAAAAACTATGAAACAGGAAACAATCCAGTAAGTAAATAAAATACCTCATCTGATCCCCAACTCAATTCTTAGCTTAGTTTTCAATCTGCACAATCCCCAAATGTCAGCAACAACATATTTCATTCTGTTTTCTTCCTACTATAGATTCTATAATATAGTTTCATCATGAAACCAGTCATAAAGACAAGTGAAATCTCAAGAAATCATAAGCATTTTATGGTGCTAAACACATTTGACTTTTATAAGAAACACAGAAGTGAAATTTCAAATCTTACACATCTGCTAACCAACTACAAATTGATTGCTTAATTCCAAGCAGATATAATTGTACCACTTTTGGCAACTACCAGAAAGCTGAAGACACGTTTTATTTTTCCGGCCCTCAGAGGTAGTGCTATACTTTTCTCCTAATTTTTTCTCAACATGCTAAAAATTAAAATAACCAGCTCACAGTCTACAAGCAACTCCATTGAACACATTCATATCTGATCCTGCTTTAACATTAAATAATGTAGCTAACTCACTGCTACACACAAAATCAATACAAAGCAATACAGCAGGGGCAAAAACCAATAACAGTCTTAACAAGAAGACAGTATGGCACAGCTCACTGAATCAGTCAGCACACAACCTCTTACTTAGGATATAACAGCAACATTTACATATCATGCTGTTCTCTTGCCAACAAAGAAAGAGAATGCATTCTTCTCTTACCCAAGCCAGGCCTCAAATTTGGGAGTTAGGTTAATGCCTTTGCATAGCCTGGGTTTGTTCAACATCCAGCACTGGTTCCCTGTCAATTACAAGTATAAAGGGGAAAAAGAATCAAGGTTGGAGTATCCAGAATATTTTGGGGTGCTATCTTTATATCCACTAAACAAGGAGTATAGATAGACCTGAGGTTGATACTCTACATTTTCTGAAACTCTTTGGAATCTAATGCAGACATAAGTGAATCTATGGTTTGAGATATACTTGTAAATACAAAAAGAACAAAGGAATTAGATGATGAAACACAACAAAATGAACTTAAGGCTTAAGCTACTACATGCAGGAACTGTAGTGAATAAATATAAATTTTACACTAAAAATGAATATTATAGGGCTAGAGAAATAGCTTAGTGGTTAGGAGCCCATCCTACACTTTTAAAGGACCCAAGCTGTATTCCTAGCCCCTACACAAGGTTCACAGTCATCTGGAACTACAAATCTGGGGGTCCAACACCTCTGGTCTCTATGGGCACCTGTGCTCACAAATGCTCATATTCACATGCATAAACATATACACATACATATATGTGCAATTAAAAAATAAAGTCTTTAACACATGAGTCTTTTAATATGAAATTCACATATTGCATTTGAAATGTAAAATGTGATTATTTATTGTAGAACAGCAAAACACTAAAGAAGTGTTTATATTAAATGGGATTAATGTCAGCACAGATTATAACTATTTTCCATTCATGGATAACTACATTTATTAAATGGGTTTTGGGAACAGGTAAAAAATTTTCTCCTGAGACTGCCTCATTAATGTAAAGTCAGGCTTATGTTCAGTTGTTGGGGTGTTTTTTATTCATGAAGGGTAAGTAAACAGTGTAAGAGTGCATTTACATCCATCTTATAGAGCACTTTTTAGATTTTACAATAAAACAACATATAGTTATCGACCTACAGTATAATATACAATATAGTCACATTTATTCCAACCTGAGGCAAGGCTCCTCATACAAAGGAAAATGATAATTCAGACTAAATTCTAACATTCAAACAAGAACAATATGTCATATTATATGGGCCATGCACACATTCAGTGACTTATAAAATGAAATAGATTTATTGAATCCTCTCAATCTCTTGAAGCACCAGACCCATGGTATAAATGAGAAACCAACAGGACAGAGTAAAAGAGTAAAGTCACAGGAACTCCTTTGCAATAAAAGGCCTAACTGGGTCCATTGTCTCAACTATTTACAAGGTCTTGTCTGGGCCATAGAAAGTGAGATTTATTATTTGTTTTGTTTCTAACTGACATAACTCTTGGCATGTGGCTCTGTGTGATCATTCTAAGATATGAATCTAAGATTTCAGAGGCACCAGAAGGGTCTAAGTGAAAATCACTTGTGGCCACGTACTCATCTCTCTTGGCATCAGTATTTATTTGAAATAAAGAGTTTTCAGGAAAATTTTATTTCATGAAAAACATAATGAAGTCCAATCTAGACACTCAGAAACACCAAGGGGGAATGAAACGACAAACCTCAATCTATAGGAAATGGATAAAGAAAACAGAGAAATGAAATCTAAGGACAAAGGATGTCATACACGTTTCCCTATAATCTAAGTGGTTCTTGAGAAAAAGCAGTTTGGCATATATGCAACTTTTAATTTTGTACAAAAATGTTTCTAATGATTATTTGTCTAAATCAATACATTCAAGAAACAGAAATGAGTTACTGATCCAATGGGGAAAGGGCTCCTGTCCTACCAACTGGTATAGTGAAAATGAACTGCCCTGGGAGAAGACTCGTGTGACACTGTATCAGCAAGAGCAAGAATGAGCACTAAGATTTGACCTGTATCTCTGTAGTAAAAGCTCAGGATTACACTAATGATCACCACATATGTAAGAAGCCTAATAATGTATTTCATATCCTGAAACCTGAATAAATGAAATCAATAATCATTTTATTCATAGTCATTTTTATACTGTTTGACTATGGTACAAAAGTCTTAAAAAAGAAAGATTTCAGAATATTTAATAAAATATTATATGAAAAATTAGTATAGTAAATATTGAAGATTATTGCGGTTAATAAGGATCAGGATAAACAAATAGGCCAAACAGATGTTTATTCAGGGAGAAATAACTTACAACCTAGACAGATGAACACCAGCAAGTTCCACCGGATGCTCTCCTGTCCGAGTCCCGCCAGCTCTGCGTTCCGGTTCTTCCTCAGACCTCCTTCCATAGGTCACTTCCGCCCATGGCTCTACCCCCCAATGGGCGTGGTCAGTGCCACAGAAGGAGACAATGTAACTATCTCACTACAGAAGATCTACAAAGAGTTAAATTTTTCTAAAACTGTAGTCCTAAATAATTTGTGAAATATTCTATTAGAAGTCATAAATACAGAAATACAACACATGGCAGGAAGATGTTTCAAGAATCAAAGATTTGAGTGGTACCACCTACATTTTGACATCACATAACACACATGGAAGACTTAACAAAGGTTTTAAAACACAGGTTTTGCTTCCAGCATTTTTATAGATACCAGTAAAATTCACAAAATAAGATGAAATCTTAGTCTCATACCAAATGATATCTATGTTTCATGGACTTATGTATCAGTTAATAAAAGGAGATACAAGGGTAGTAATTAACTAAGAGACCTCCCTATCCAACGGCATTTTCCATCACTGCTGGAACCCTGGTGGACTTGTTCTTCATTTTTCTAAAACAGACTGTTTTCTGATTCACTACCTCCTTCCTTGTTCTCCGTGTGGTATATAAACCTGCAAATGATTTGAGATTTATATTCTATAAGACAATTGGCTAAAAATGAAATATTTCATATTTTGAATGAGAACATCTTATTAGCAATTATTCAGAAACTGTATTATTAAGAAAACATGTTGCAAGAGTTTGTTTTAAAAGTACCCTTTAAATTCAGGAAATGGCCATAATTAAACCAATATCTGTCCAACATTTACATATAGAAATGTGTTGGTAACTAAATGCAGGTAGCATACACAAGACTATGCTATGTTTCTCAGTGTTAATAGTTTAGACAAGTTTCACTGCAGATGGGCTAAAACTCTAAGCTCTGAAGACAGACTCCCTGTGTTAAGTCCCAGGACGCTCCCTATGACTGTACGACCTTGGAGAAGTAACTTAACTGTTCTGAACTTTCTCACTTTATATAATGGGTAGATGATGAATGTTTATATAATGGGTAGATGATGAACGAATCAGTTGAGTAAGATTAATGATTTCTAAATATGTTGTCTAAAAATCAATGTGATTCAAGTTTATCTCACAGAATTACAGACTATGACAATGTGTTTACATAACTCTCTTGCCATATTAAAATCAGTAGTGTGACCACTCTATTGAAAACATGACAATTAATCTGCTTTTCCTTCACAAACTAAATGCTTCCAGTGTGTTTTAGAACAAATCTATTAAAATCAAAATTTTAGTATTCTATTACCTTATGACAATCACTAGTCTATCAACAACCAAAGGGGCATAAATTTTTTTTGGGGGGGTTGACCCTTTCATTAAAATTTCACAATATCTAGCAGAGCAAGCAGTAGATAGTGAAAAGAATAGTTGTCTGTTCCTGCAACTAGATGTGTAAGTAGCATATATTTTGGTAACTATGCAGGTGGGAAAAAATGCCAGTCTCCATTTATGGCCTTTAGATAGCACATCTCTCACAGAATCAGCAGTTTGCCTTCTCGGGCTGGCCTGTCTTTGGCCCACCTTTTGGGATTGGGATACAGATATTTACACTTGTACAACTAACTAGTATTCTGACCTACTGAATCACCTCACCAAACCTCTAACTCTTAATTAAATCTTTAGTGTAAAAATATATATTTCTCATGGAAACCCTTTCCCTATCATTATTCATCCTTGGCAGGAACTATAGAAGCCAGTAGTCACTAATAAAGATGATAAAAACCACTGTGCATTTATTGCTCTGCCTATTGAAACCTTTGAATTCAATAGTACATTATTAAGATACTAAACTTCAATCACACATTACAAGTATTGCTGGAGCTATTGAAATAGACTCTACTATAAAAATATTTGCAATATAAATGACTCTTATTAAATATGAATGATTTATAGTTCATCAGAAGTTGAGCTAAAGGTTGTCTGGGGGTTCTTGTTCATTTTGTACTGTTTTTTAATTTGGGGATGTTTGGGAATTTGCTTCCTTTGTTGCTTTTAAATCTATTTGAGTTTCTTCTGTGGAGATTTCCGTTCATTTCCAACTCTGCTAGGATTCATAGGAAGCAATGTCTGGTAGTAAAAGTTCTTCAGAGAAAAAAAAAGAGTCTGATAAATAAGATCATGATGATAATCTTTTCTCATGGCTAGACTTAGATTTCATTAGTCACCACTTAGCATGAAGAGACATGAGATAATGGTGGCATAATTCATTCAGGACACAAATCTTTCTTAACAGGATTCTTTATTTAATATTTAATTCTTTAAGTGTTTCTTTCTTCATCTTTCTTCTGGGGGGTTGCCTCCCTTTAAGGAGAATAATCTTCTCAGAAACAATATCATCTACCAAAAAAGGAATTTGGCTGCATTTCTCCAATGTCTTTTTAAAACTTTTCTGCCCTGGTTGTAAGCTGTCTGGATATAAGAGCTTCCTCCATAGGGACATGATACTAGACTTGTTTTCAGTCTATGAACGATTTTAGAATATTAGATGAGCAATGATTTCTGAAAGCAAATTATCGCCTGAATGCAGTAACATGGAAAAGAATGAATTACAGATGTAATTTATCCATCACAGGCAGATCCTAAACACTGATTATGTCCGTATCTATGCAGAAATTGAAAATGATAGAAAAACTTCCCAGCTTTGCTAACTTTAATTTTCTGTGTTTTATTTTGTGTAATTTACTGACAACTATTAACTGCAGATGGTTCCTGCCTCATGTAAGAACAGTCTGGACCTAGATATGAGGGCCTCTAAATCTGTACTGGAGGCAGAGAGATAACTCTAACTGCATACTGGAGTCCTGTGTGCCTTGAATTAACAAGGTTAGGACCAGATAGTGAAGGCTCAGACTCACACAAAACACAACATATGCATCACTAGATAAACTCAGATGGCTGTAGCATTCTGCTTGCATTGAAACTGCAACCTTGGGTTAAAATAGAGTTTCCATCTAAGTGGGGTCATCCAAGAGAGAAGCCTGAGTCTTGGGTCTTGGACTTTTGAGTTTTTCTTTTGGGGACTCTCAGGTTCTGTTCCCATTTGGGTTTCAGAGTCAGTAAGCATGGGAAGAAAGGTGGAGGGGGAAAGGTAAAGTTAAAACATTAAAGGCACCCTCCCTTCCTGTCTTCAAGTTGTTCTCACATTGACCTTCCCATGACTATTGAGGAGTTCTCCTGCTAACCTCCATAAAGTACTCCTAACACAGGTCTCCCTGTAAAATCCACCCCTCCTAACCTCCACTCCACCCCCTCCTAACACAGGTCTCCCTGGAAACCCCACCTCCTCCTAACTTCCAATTCATTCCTTCCTGACACAAGTCTTCCAGTAAACAAAACCATGAGATCAGAATTTTTAATTTCTGCTTTTCCAAAGTCTGAAACACAATATGCTTAAATCCTCTTTAAACTATTGAATCCCTATCCCTCCTCAGCTCCTAAATGTCTGTTTTTTACAATAGATCCTTAACTATTATTGTAATAAAATTGTACTTCAAATCTGTGAAAAGAATGGAGTTCATAACCTGTAGTCTCTTGGGTTTAATCAGTTGCCAGGGCTTTAGAGAATAGCCCCAAAACCCTACAGTAACTTTGGCCTCTCAGAGTGGGCCTGATGATTGAACCAAGTTGGCTCTGAACAATGATGACACTGGGCCATTTTTCTTATTTTACATTTTATGCATGTGTGTGATGGGAGATGTCATTCTGTAAATATGTTTTCTTATTGGTTAATGAATAAAGCACTGTTGGCAAAAAGGAAGACAAGATAGGTGGGACTAGAAGACAAGGAAGATTCTGGGAGATGTAGTAGAGAGAAGTCCAAGAGGAGTAAGAGGTCCAGACCCTCTCTCCGGTAAGATATCCGGTAAGATAAGACCACGTGGAAACACTTATTTTGATAGAAATGGGTTAATATTTAAGACAGAGCTAGCCAATAAGAAACGCTAGTAACCAGCTAACAGTTTCATAATTAATACACGGTGTCTGTGTGTTTTGGGGGACTGACGTGGCTGTGGGACCAGGCTGTGGGAAAGTGCTCCTAACATGTGTATATGTACCACCTGCATGGCTGGTAACAACAGGATTTAGAGGAAGGCATCGAACCTTCTGGAACAGGAATTACAGATAGGTGTAAAACCACTGTGGGGAAGGGGGAATTGCTGGGAACTAAGCCTGAGTTCTTTAGAAAGGCAGAAAGTGTTCTTAAGCACTGAGCCATCTTTTCAGCCCCTCTCCTTACACACTGGGCCAGCTGTATAGCTGATAACTCATTTTCTTATACTTTAGAATATACTCAATCAATCTTTGTGTCTGATGCCACAGTCTTCCTGTTACCTTGGATTCCCTTCTTGATCTACTTATTAAGTCAAAACATAACTACATGTGTTTATTTACTCTGCGGGACATATGACTTCATTTTACCCTGTATTACCAATATGCTTAACCACTGCTGTGTGATTACTTTGTTGAGTCCTCAGCACACAGATATGTAAGTGGAAAAACAATGTTTGGTATGATGTGATTGAGTATGAAAACTGCAATCAGGCTACCAGGCATCTGGTCCACAGCTTATTAGTTGGCCCAGCTGATATGCACCTGGTTTCTCTATTTCACTGTGCCTGTCTGTCAAATAGTATACCAAGGAGTTGTTGTAGAAGCTAATCTTATCATGAACTGAAGACAGTGATCAACACAGGGGGATTTAGTATCTATTAACTCATTTTACTATATACCAAAGGTACCAAGAGAAACTTCTGCCATACAAAATTTGCTGACATATACTATATATACATAAATAGAGAGGTGGGAGGGGAAAATAAAAGAAACAACATAATATTTCACTTTTGTATATAAATAAAAATTAAATATTTGTATGATGTCAAGTTTTAAAATGATGACCTCTTTGGTAGAAGAGTACTAACTTTCCCCTTCTAATGGATCCTCCCTTCAGTGGCCACCACACTTGGAGATTTACTTAATTCTGGGAGTTTTCTGGGGGAAGTAATTTCTGTAATTCTCTCTCATCCTGGTGACTGAAATGACAATGCTATTTTTCCATACCTAAAAACTGACCTTAGTTGGAGAATATTTAAGCAACCACTACAGTTCCCAGCAATCTCTCAAGCCAAATCAGCCAATAAGAGATCAGGAAAATCACAGTGCAGACTTTGACTGCACTGGGATATTACCTCTTCTGTTCTTTCCTTGTCTGCTTCCCAGGCAGGGTGGTTTCTTGGTGCTTCCTAAACCATCTTACAGTGCTAAAATAACACTAAATGTAGAAGATATGTGCTTCTTGGGATCTTAGCATAGAGACCCTGAGCACTGGGACCTGCATAAGACAGAAAACAGGCCTAGACAACTGACAAAAATTCAAACTCTTGTTGATGCCAGAAGCTGGGGGTGGGAGTGCTGGAGTATTGAATGCTGAATCTAATTTGTTTTGTTTTGTTTTACAGCTCAGATGTCTACTTCACATCTATAGTCTCTGGAAATCATAAAGATCATATCCAACAGCTTTGAAACTTGATGGTTTGAAAGTTACAAAGATTTGGGGGGAAACAAAAGAAGAAAGGGTAAAGCCAGGGCCCAAAGACATTCTGAAGTTAGCCTGCCAATCAAATTATAGTATAGAATGGGTTCTATAGCTCAGAGACTGTCACTAAATTTTCAAAAAAAAAAAACAAACTCCATAGTATAAAAAGCTTTTTTTCTAACAAATCAAGTGTAACTCAAAATTTTTAAAAATCAGAAAGTATTGTCAAAATAGAGCTGATATAAATAGGTCTGTATTTAGCAATAACTGTACAAGAAACGTTATTTACAAAACTACAGTTGTTTAGCATACTGTAAATGAGCATTAAATTAAGTGCTTACTAGAGTTAATACCATTTAGTGTTACTGTTTAAGTGAAATTCACAGGAAATTACTGTTCTGATATGCAATACATTGCACAACTAAGTATTTTCAACCCAGCTTTTCCAGTCACTTTTACTTGGGTTTTTACACATGAATCTCTGTCAGCAGTATAAGCAAACGTCATCGGTTTAGTTTTCCATCTCTTCTGAATTTTGACCTAAGTAAAAATACTGAAAATTATTCCCTTGTCTACAAGCACAGAATGTGTATCTGTAGGAAGGAAGGAAGAAAGGGAGGGAGGGAGGAGTATATGGTGGCAGGGGGAGGGGAGGGATTGGAAGGAGAAATTGGAAGGGAGATATAATTTTAATCTCAAAAAAATAAAGAAAAATGAATAAAAAGATATTTATAAAGAATTTAAAGATATGAACAGGCACACGTCTACAGTTATTATTAGTACTGCTGAAGCATTTTGGTATAGAAATGTTCCTGTCAGAATTAATGATTTTTGCCACACAGGCACAGGAACTTCTCAGAGTTGTTAAGTATCTGCTCACTGGAAATGAGAACATGTAAGCCAATCACACTGATTTACAAGTTGTATCTTACTGTTGGTCCATCTCTGAAAACATTATTGTAGGGAAAGGACCTGCTGGGTCACACTGTCACTGAATGACACAATACACACGTGTGTGCACAAGTTTTAGAACACAGGATGTGAACATCTTTCAAAACTGTGATATCATATATGATATGCTGTCATGACACAGCACCAAATGCTTAGCAAAAGTTATCACAGGTAGTAATCTACAACATTAAATTTTTAGTTCAAAACTGAATGGTTTGTCCAGGACTTGCATATCCCATGCATTTCATTTTGCCAGAATTATCAGTTACAATTGTTTTTCAAACATGATGAAAAGATCATGATGGTATCTCTGCAAAAATAGCAATGGCACCAGCCATTATTACAGTGAAAATACTCCATGGTAATAATGGAAGATATTCTGAAATTGGGGGCACTTCATCAAATCAATCATACTGTCTAATCCAGATGTTAATACCAGAGGTTTACTTGATGGATAACATTAGAACACTTAATATTTGAGTCTATAACACATTCTACATCACATGAAAACATATGTCATCAGCTCTCTCCATATAAACTCTGAACTGTGAAGCTGGGCGATCACCACAGAGCAGCGCTGCATTAAAATCACTAGAAATACCACTCCTGAAACATTGCTTCTTTCTATTGGCAGCCTGAAGTGATGGAATTGTCTCTTTTAATTTTTCTCTCTTTTGGTGCCCCATTCATAGGCCATAAAAAAACAAAAAACAAACAAGCAACAACAAAAAACCCTCTTCAGAACAAAATGATTCACTTGGTCAACTGTTCTAAATATCTCAAGTGCCTACTGCACACAAACTTGCAAATTATAAGCACTTCAAACCAGAGGCTGATTCACATTTAGACTACTATAAATTTAAACTACAAGTGAAAAATAAAAATTAAACTGATGAAGTGCTTAAATGCTATTTAATTTACACACTTGATCTGTTGTTCATCTTTGTTTTCATTATTTGCATTTGGAAAGGCATAACATACCCATATATTCCTACTTACCACAATCCAACATTTGCAACACATTTATTATGAACTAGAACTGTTTTACTGTACTACATTTAACCTTAATTCCATCTTTAAAACTTAAAATCACCAGTGTGCCAATGAAATCCTATCAGCTAATTTTCTTCTCATAATCTCCAGTAATAGGCCTAATGATTTCTTTCTTTTAGATAAATGGTTTTCTACTGTTCAACTTGTTCTCTCTCTCTCTCTCTCTCTCTCTTCTCTCTCTCCCTCTCTCTCTCTCTCTCTCTCTCTCTCTCTCTCTGTGTGTGTGTGTGTGTGTGTGTGTGTGTGTGTGTCTTTCTGTCTGTCTTTCAGTGTCTCTGTGGGTGTCTGTGGGTGTCCGGGGTGGGGGACAGTTTCACTTCTTCTATCTAGAAATCAACTATAAACCTAAGTCACCTGGGAGCTCAGCCAAGGTCTGAAACAGCACAGCTGAAGGGTACAGCCATTTCACAGGGTCCTCTCAGAGAGTATTTGGTTTGCTTTCCTAACTTTCTAAAAATAGTAGATTACACAAGCTACCTCCATCTCGTGGCTCAAGAACTCAAAAGAGGCTGGGATGGGAATGAAAAGCAATACAGAATGCACATTTCATTAAAGAAATCAGGATATTACAAGTTTTATTTGTAAGACTTCCGTTTACTCTGAGACAATGGAGATGATTTGCTGGTTGCTGGCAGGCAAGCCTCGGAATGCTCCCGAACTTCAGAACTCGAGGCATGAGTCATGCAGATACTTTTAAGTGTTTTAAGATGTGCTCTGGATCTATTTTAGCCACAAAAATGAACACCATAAGACAGCTAGCTAAAAGGTGGAATTCCAAACACCACATAAAGAATTAGGGGTTCTTGCAGGGACACACGAAACTGTTTGGGAAACACGAATATGTAACTGCACAACCAAACAGAGCTGACTGATTCTTAATAGTTATTTCACTAACATTTAAGGAGCTATTATCTGGGTATAATGCTCCATCACAATTAAGTTTGTGTTAATTTGTCTGTCTACTCAAATAAAAAAAAAAAAAAATGCTTTGCCAAATTTAAAAAAAAAAAATTTAAACTGTAAATGTCAGTTTGTCTCAGAAAACCAAAAGGAAAGGATGAAGTTTTCTGTGATTAGCTGGTGTAATAAATTCATCTCATGAATAAATTTGAAAAGTTAACATTATTGTTGTTGTTGCTTTTAAAAAGTCCTTCATGTGGCTGTTGGATCTCGTTAGCCACACAGCCAGCGTGTGTGTAAGCAGGACTGCTGCCTTACTCAAAGGGGGACTGTTCTCTGACCACCAGTGAGCAGTAACTTTTAAAAAAAATTTGGAGCTGGAAAAATAGAAACTGATTATTAATAGTTCATAATGTTTCCAAACCCTGTGAAACCATTCAATGTTACAGCCAAATGTAATGTCCTTCATTTTACAGCTAGGAGTTCACCACCAATTATGAATAGGATTAAAAACTGGATTTACTAGGAATTGGGTCAAAAAGGAGTTACTTATGAACACAGCTGGTTACCGACAAGAGCAATTAGTCCTTTGCTCCTTGTTTTATGGATCCCCGTCTCTAATTTCACCTGAATTCTTGAGCATTAATTTAGGACTAATGTCCACAAAGGTACCAACACTGTGCCTTTATCAATGTGTTTCAAGGCAAGGAAGGGTGTTGGAAGTCATAATTGATAACTCCTACTTATCCTTGTCTAGGACTCTGCCGATAGCCTGCCATTTTAACACAGGTCTGTAGTTACTATCACACACCTCCTCTTAGCCTATTCTTAATATTGAAGCTTTGAAACATTCGGCAAAAACTTTACCAAAGTGAAAAATCACAAAGTGATCTAAAAACAACCGGTTGAAATGGTTAACCTCTAGCTCACTCTGAGGTGATGAAATAAAGCACTTGGATTACAGTGTGGTTTGTTTTTCAAAAAGACACCATGAATCTATGAGACTTCTACAAAGGTGAAGATATGATGGTGATCCATCATGGAAGAGCCAAAGAATTAACTGTAGGCATTTAGCATTTGATTACACCAAGCAAAGTTTAGGTACCCCAAAACACAATTCTAATCTTTTCCTTGCTTTTCAAAATAAAGACATGTTTGCTATCTTTTACAAGATTCATTTCAAACTCGATAAAAATGCTAGAATAAATCATTTCTTCTTATCATGCACACAGGCTAACTTTTAATATTTCTGACTGAGAACACAGTAACAACTGGCAAGAATCTCACAGAAAAAGAACTTATGTATTACCTCAATATGAAAAATCCAATGAATAACAGTACTTAGTTTGCACCTATTATAAAGTCCACATCCAATAAAGTATGTGGTTCGGATAAGCTACTATAGCAACTGAAAGAAATCATAATTCTAGTCAAGTTTTCCCAAAAGTGCATGGCTTTAGCCACTAAAATTATCTCATAGAAAAGTAAAAATGTATCCATGAACAGCTGACATAGAATTTGCCATTCATTTATAACAGCTTGACAAGTTTACCAACAAAGGAAAACAACTCATATTCAATCCGCTACCATCTTGGCCTTATAATATATGAAACTGCTGAACATGAACATTTACCATTGCTGAACAAGACTCTCGCTTTGCTATCATTGTATCACAACTGTACCAATACACAATACTTTCTGCTCTAAAAGGGGAAATCATGGAGTTTGGAGTTAAAAAGCCTGAGAAAGTTATCTATAATAAAGTTGGGCTGGACTTGGTTCTATATCTCATTAAGTACCCCAGTCCAACACCATGACATGCTATATAACTAAAGTGTTACAAAGCAAACCCATAATCCCAAACTTAAGAGTACTGTGTGCCCATACCCCTCAATCAGTCATTGCATATCCTTAAAAGTATTTAATATTTACTCACTTTCAGTGAATCAAAGCAGGCGATTACTCGTCCATTTTCAACTTGGCAGCTTTTCGAAGGATGTGCAAATTTACACTCCGTGTCTGGCCGTGAGCAAGTCCCTCTTTGAAACTCTCTACATACTTCCAGTGTTAGCCATTTTGTGTCCCGAATTGGCGTGACACTAACAGCCATGTTTATATTTTTACAGGTAGTTAAATGTTCAATGAAACCAATAAACCCAAGCCCCTCTCAAAAAAAAAAAAAAAAAAAAAAAAAGGAAAAGAAAAAAAAGTCCGTAACCAAAACAAAAACAAAACAAAACAGGAACTGATAAAACTTAAAACTGTGAAATGACGGTGAAAATGTCCAGAAGGCTGTTTCCCCACTCCCTGCTTTAACGGCACGTGGAAAAGTGTGACTTCAGTATCAAGGGAAAGACCTCCACTAGAAATTCACAGCATGAAACTGTTAATTCAAAGAGGTTTTGGTTTTAGAGAAATACCAGGATTGTAAGTAGATGGGTGCTTAAAGGAGGGCCTGGAATCAGCCTTGTGCTCAGTAACCCCTTCCCAGTGCCAATTTGGAGCCCAAAATGCAAGCATGAAAACGTGGCAGACCCTTTGACACCGACTTTCCAAGCTGCTTTCAGCAAAGTTGTCTGACAGGGAATCTCCTCACAGCTGACTTTGCGATGGAGTTGGGTGGTGCAATCGGTATTGATTAGTTTGGCATAGACAGATGCAGCAGTTTAGAGCAAAATCGAGAAAATGATTTTTTTTTTCCTCCTTGATTTCCTGGCAGAAGGTATCTTACTTTTTCAGCAAACTTTTCTTCTAAACTAAAGCAGCCTAGGGCAATGGCAGATACTCAGAGCTTTTCTCCTGATTAGAAGTAGAAATGGGGGTGTCTGGGCTAGAGGTGGAGGGCGGATGTGCTGTCGTCACAGTCTAGCTGGCAGCAAGCAAGGCAAAAGCAGAGGCTGCTCTAGAAGCGGTTCCAAGCAGCAGAGACGTCAGGAAAGGCACTTCTTAGTACCAACCTGTAGAGAAAAGAGATAGGTTAAGATTTACTAAGTAGCATTCAATGATGTCCTATAGTAGCACAACCTTGCCATGTGATACCAGACTAAGCAACTCAAAGTCAGTTTCTCTCTCTCTCTCTCTCTCTCTCTCTCTCTCTCTCTCTCTCTCTCTCTCTCTCTCTCTCACACACACACACACACACAATACTTACAGTGAGGCATATTGCAGCCAGCCATCGTAGATTTATTAAAAAGGGGGCCGTTTCCCCTTGTGAAGCAATGCATGATAGAGAGATAACCAATCACAGATAGTGTTGCAGCAATATTCTGGGCAGAAAGCCAATAGTGTGGGTTGTCTTATGAAAGGTCGCGCCTGTCAGACGTTCATTACTATGCTATAAGCACAGAAAATGTCCATCAGATGTGACTTATTCCACTGCAAGAGGACGAGCATGTGGGTTTTGAATTTACCCAACATGCAGTTAGTGGACTAAACCATGTTAGTTTCCAAACAGCTCAAACAGCTTCTAACGCAAGTCCAAGGACTTGACAATCACTACAGGGAAATCAAAAGCAAGGTCTAAAAACTGCAGCTGAAGTCCAAGCTGCTCTCGTTCTGACTCTTCACAGGGGTGGACACTGAGCAGCCTGCTGCTGCCTTGACACGTGAATAAAAAAGGAAAGGGGTGTTTACAAATGGTACATTCTCCTGACCTATCCAATTCACTTCCTCCTGAAGCCCAAGTCCTGCCCCTCTGCTGAAAGCAGCACTCATACTGTAAAACTATTCCATTCAGCCATCAGACACTTTGTCACTATATCACAGGCAGGCGAGGGATGAACAAAAGCATCCTTTATTCAGACATTTTTAAAGCAGTGGCTGAGGTCTTGTGGCGAGAATAAGGAGTGTAGTGTTGTCAGTGTGTCTGGTGAATCTGAAGTCAACCTCCAGGGAGAAAGTGATTCCATTGCAGGAACATTAATTATTAAGTGAGCAATTTGATTTGGGCAGCATGATGCACTTTGGAGGCTCAGTCCCACACTATGCTAGAGGGTGGGGGCAGAGGCGGATGCCTGATGATCTGTTAACTTAGGAGACCACTCCTTAGAACAGGGCAGTTTTACTCACCAGCTTACTTTCTCTTTTAATAGGACAAGTAACTTCTCAAACATTTAACCAGTTTTAAAAAAAACAAAAGCCTGGTTTTTTGTTTTTTAGTTTGTTTGTTTTTTTGCTTTTCCTTTTGAATGTTGTCAGTGAAGAAAGTAAAGCTTTCTAACTAGCACATTTGAAGCCACCAACAACACAAAGTAATGGTAATTGCACTCACTTTTTTTTTTTTTTAAGAAGCTGGCCATAAATGGTGCATTTATAATTTTGGAAATTAGAATACAGGATATGAAAGCATCCATGCTAAAAAGCATGTATATCTAGTACAATTTAATTTTTAGGACTAATACTAATACTCTTAATATTATTCAGAGAAAATCTAAGCTACTTAGCAAAGTAGCTTAAATTTGAAAAACACTAAACAGAAAACTGCAATTTCTAATAGGGATGGAAGAAGTGCCACTGTGTTGTGGAAGAATGTTTTCAAGAGTCTTCAGGTTCTAAGGCTTAGCTCTGTCAGAGCAAGGTCAGTTCTGCCCTCTGACAAGTCTCCCTGCTCTCCCAAGTCTCTGCTCAGCACTCACAATTTCTTGGAGCCTCCATGGCTTGAACACCACGCACATGTGTCACCACCACTTCAGGGCCACACTGTTTAACACTTCATCAGCCACCATTCACTACTGGGAAAGCCAAAGACGACACATCTGTCTCTACTCACTCACACACTAATACCACCATTTCAGAATTACCTCTACACACCAGTCCCTGTCTGTGGAGATTTTATTTCCTTATATGTCGGAACCACTAGAGCACATGTTTCCAAGGGCAGAAACACCACCACTCATCTCTGGTACCTGAGAACACTGATTTAAAAAAAAAAAAAAAAAAAAAGACTAGATGGAGTTCCAAAGGCATGTGTATATAAATGATTGTTTACTAAGGAGGACCAAGTTTACCCAAGGACACAAAAGTAACATACACATACACACATGTAATCACATGTGATTGACTCAAATAAACACTGAAGACATGTGCAGTCCATCGCCGCTATAGTCTAGGGTCCTACAAGCCCTCCCATCTGCCTAGGAGTCTCTACAAGCGTGAACAGTTAGTCCCCTCTCTTACACACAACCTTCAAGACAGCTCCACCTCAATCCCCTCCATGTTTCAGTCAGTCTCAGTGGTGGGTGGTTACTGAGTGTCACATTTATTTCTTTGTTCAAACAGTTGCCCTTGAGTATGAGTTCTCCCTGAACTTCCTGCTTGTCTGACTCCATCTTCTGGTACAGTCCTGCCCTGTCCAGCTTTCTCCAAGCTTTTAGCCTTGCCTGGTTCCTTCCCAAACTCTCTCTCCTTCTTTAGACCTATAGACACTGATTAGCTACCTTCACACAGCAGTTCATTCTTAGTCTTCACAAGTCCTGAAAATGCCATACCAGAAAGAAAGAAAGTCCTGCGTGGCTGTGCACTGTCCTCCCCAAACCAAAGTCTACTGACATATCTACACAAGCTGCTTTTCTGTTGTCTTCCTGTGTCATTCACCTCCATATCAATGTCACTGTAAGTCCCACACTGATCACTTTATTATAGCTCAAAAGAAGTTGACAATCCTATAAAAGCCAAATGCTTTCTTCACATTTGCCTCAGTGCCCTGCCTCAACATTTGCCCAAGTAAGAGCTAACACACACAACTCTTTAGCTTATGATCTTGGAACCCCAGAAATGTACTTCACACCATCACATATCACTGCAACCAAGCAAATCCATTCTTATTTATATTGCTATACATACCACCTTCATTGTAAAGCTGGGCCAACTATGGGGGGGGGGGGAAAACATGATTCCATCACATAACATGTTCATGACTGAAGGTTATCTTTTTCAGTCATACGTCCTCTGGAATGACAGAGACTGCCAATGTAGTCTCCTGCTCTGACACATTTCAGACAAGGAAAACATTGTTTACTAACTCACGTAAGTAATCTGAGGTCTGCCAATGAGTAATCCTCATTCCGTCATAGGTTTGATTCCCCAGACAATCAAATGGTATGTGGTGGGCCAGATAATGAAGGAGCACAGGTTACTTGGTACCCTATTGTTAAAGAACAGAATTATAGAACTGAACTCACATTAGAAAATGATTTTTAAAGAAAAATAATGTGCATGTCTATATAGGCAATGATTTAAAAGTGGGTGTTGAATTTATTTTTATCTTGTAAGAAAAAATGTTAAAAGTATTAACACTACAAGGTGGTTATCACATCACAGATGTGCTCCATATATTAGTTACTAGCCCTGTACCTAAACAACAAGTTGGGCTACCATTATCAAAAATGGTCAAGTTTCCCCTCCCAAGAGCAACCCAGACTTTGTATAAGACAAGTACACGATACCCCATCAGATACCAGCCATTGGAAGGAAAGAAGGGGTCGGGCAGTGGAGGATAATAGGTACTTATCCCATTGTCTGCTTCTGTCTTGGCACAGAAGCCCCATGAACATTGGCTAGCTTTTACTCCATGATGAGCATCAAAACAAAAAGGAAACAAATGACCATGTGACAAGACTTTAGATAGGTGGTACACAGATATGCATACAGACAGGGATATGGACATGACAGATGTAAACAAAAGATATGAATGATATAGATACAGATTGGCACATGCAAACACCAGTCTGAAAGTCTCTTCCGTAAGTTCCACTGTCTGGGTTCCATCTTTATAATTAAGTGAACACAATACCAACAGGCAAGAGAATAGGAGGCAGTAAAGTTACAACAGAACCACATTTAAATGCCTCCTTGATTGTGAAGTTAAAAGATTTGTTTGAATTTAAAGTATAATTCCTTTGCATTTTCTTATAACGTTCAAACAGCCAGTGGTGGACAATTTCTTCTCTAAGAAGATAGGAGATAAAACTGTATGCTGCTTTACTGTTCTTCTTGAGGAACACTAAACCTTTACTCATGTATTACACAGACGTTATCTTGTTAGCCTCACGTAGCGTATCAGATCTGTCTGTAACATTTACCATTTCAAGGTGATAAATAGAAACCAGAACACAGGCAACAGTAAAGTTAATGTTGTTACATCTTCAATGGTAAAACAGAAAAATCACCTCTCTTGAATTGGACAAAAAAAAAAAAAAAAAAAAAAAAAAAAAAAAAAGATACACTGGAAAACCCTGAATTCATCACTGTGAAACTAACATGAAGCATGACTCACAGGGTGTTGCAATGCTCTAGCAATATTCTGATTGTGGACTATGACTGTAAACCATGCTTAAAGGAGAAACAACTTATTTTGCACAGTAAACCAGCAGCAAATGTAATACTTAATGTTCAGCTTCTCTTTTGTGAATACTAGTATCACCAAGCTCCTTAATGAAGTCCGTAGCACTTCTAATTAAATGTTTTGTGACAGTGTTCAATGCTACAGATGAGTGGCAAATATATATTTTCTTAATGACATAATACACAACTCAAAAGTATAGTTTATCACCCAGAGAACTAAAAGATTGATATTACCAGGGAGCTTAATATTTCAATAACATGACAGGTGATAGCCATCACCATGCTGTTCCAACTTCCCCTCTAGTGGTCCTACAATCTCCTCCATAATTAACTATGTATATTTCATTTTAGCAGAATCAAGTGACACACATTATAAAGGTAACATCTGAAGAAGTGGCATATACACTTTAAAACCCACCCAAAATATAATTTAATCCCTGTACACACCAGATTTACTCTGTCCTGTAAGTTATGAGACTTCTGAAATTATAATAGAATGAGTCTCACTACTTTTAACTAGACAAGGGTATGAACACTGTCATTTTCAACAGCAAGATCTGTATTTCAAACACTGAATTTCAACTTTAGCATAGTAAACTCAGAGAAAGTTTATGGATTATGTCTATTTAAAATTATCCCATATATGTTGCCCAATTAATTAAAACAAAAAAGTGTGAAAGCATTTTATAATTAAATATCCATATTTTTTCTTCAGAATACAATGAATGAAACCATTCATGAGGAAATATACCACATACTTATTTGATTATATTCCAACAGGAGGAGACCCATACACAAATATTTGCTCCTTTCTGTAAAATCAATGAAGTATTTTCCCCAATGTGTTTCTAATTCCCAAGTCATAAAATCAAACCTCATGACTCCTGCAGAACTCATCATTGCAATCCTACAGACATTTCTACCAATTAATAAATCTGACCTACATAACAAACTTGTGTCATCAATACAATATTGTTATGTTATCACATATATTGAGCTTTATTTTAAAAATTCCTAAGCTTGCTGGGCAGTGGTGGTGCATGCCTTTAGTCCCAGCACTCGTGGCAGAGGCAGGTTGACTTTAAGGCCAGGTTGGTCTACAAATAGAGTTCCAGGACACCCAAGGCTACACAGAGAAAGTCTGTCTTGAAAAAAAAAAAAAAAAAAAAAAAGTCCTAAGCTAAGCTCCTATATATATATATATATATATTTGCTTACAAACAGGAATAATGTTTTCACTAAGAATGAATAAAGTTCCTCTGCTTTTCCCTGATTTAAAACAGCAATAAATGTCAGACAATGAAGACATACACTAACATTTTCACTCGGGTGCTTCATGTGCCTTAAATATTTTTTGAGGATAGTTCCACATAAAATAACATACTTACCTAACCCAAGATATTAAATAGCAACAAATTTTGTTATTATTCTAATATATAAATGGACAATATCTCAATTAATAAAGATACTGTATGTGTTTTAAGGCTTTCTCAATGTCAAAAGAAACAGGCCAATATAATTACATGTTAACAACTTTATTTGGAGTCCCTTTCTGAGCCACCTATGTCATTGTTGGTTTTTGACTTCTCATCAAGGAAAACTGTTGTTATGCTTGCATCACTTTAATAATATAAATCCTTAGATATAAGGCATGTTCATGTGTTAAGTCTGAACTAATAAGAAATTTCTTCCAAGAAAGCATTTCCCAGACTTTACTTTTCTGAACAATAAAGCATACTCTTGGATATTTTTCAGGTACTTTGAGAAGATACTATCCTTCAAACTATACTGTGAAGTTCTCTTGTGGTGACATACAGGGAAGCATCAAATGCCTTTCACCTCTAAAGAGAACCTAAATCTTCCTTAGTATCTCCAAATGCTGTTCAGTAATAACAGCCAGCCAATGGGAGCATTTGTAGCATCAGTCTCCAGCTTCTGGAAAGTCAAAATAAAGTAATACATTGCTCAAAAAGTAAACAGATAAATAAGTATAACTTTTGAATTGTGTAATATGTCAGAAAGGAAATGTGAGAAACATGGATAAATGTTTGCATTGACAATCATGGAGATGGGCAATATATGTTTACTTCTTGTTAGTAGAAAGAAGATGTGCAGTGTGAAGTGACTACAGGCATATCCCACCTATAGGCTTTCAGGTGGCACTGTGTGAATGTGTGTGAATAAAGGAATGTTTTTCTTACATATTATTTCTATAAATGTCAAAAATATCTCATTCCCCTTCTCCAATGCAGACTGACTTTCTAACAACTTCTATAAGCAACACCAAACGTTATCAAAGTAGCTAAGGCACATCAGAATCTGGAAAACCAAAATAAGCACAAACACATTTCCCATACTGCTGGGATCAACTTTGGTCATTTATGAATCTGGAGCCGGCCTTCCTGGAATGGCTTGCATTTCCCATTAGATTAACATAGTTGCTACAATAGTTCACACATGTGCCTGTGCACATGTCTTGTCAGGAAATAAAAACACTCTCCTCTCACTTTGCCTGTTCAAAGATTGTTCGTAAGTCAAAGATTCTGAAAAGGAAGTTTTAAGACTCAATATGGTTAGATAGCAGGATATGGGCATTTCTATTTCTTCTAGTCTTATTTTTGACAATGAGATTTTTATGGTGATGCTGGGCAAAAATGAGGCCATATTTCTCAGGAGAAAAAATTAAAGATTTTATTAGAATTTGGTACTTTCCAAAAGAAGTACATATTGACCAAATTAGCAGGGCAGTTTGAAATCTGGCCCCTTTGCTAAAGGGAAAAATACTCCTTCCTAATGATTTTAATTGCACATAAGGTTCTGTGCATTCTGGGAAAGCTGTAACCCATGAAGAAACATGAAAAGCCGACCACACCCTGCTAGTGAGACAGTGATTAGAGCTCCATAAATTTCCACCAGCATCATACGCTCTTAAAAGCCAATGAACACTTACCTTCCCATAGCATATCAGAACACAACCATAGCATAGCTAACAACAAACTCCAATAACTGCCAATAGCTTATTAATGCCAACACTTACTGTTCTGGGATATGGATGCATCAGAAAGATTGAGCTACCTGACTCAATGGATTGGGCTTCACTATTACAAGCATGTATTCCTGGCACCTACACAGATGCTGAGGCTAGAAACTAGAGTTCCACATGTTTGCCATCTCTAGGCTATTCTTCTTCACATAAAATTCCAGCAACTGTAAGCAACTAATACTAAAACGTTACTCTCAGCAATAACCATTCACTGTACTTGGCCATTTCCTCAAAACCTAGGATGTATTCCCTGGAAAACAAACAAGAAACAAAAAAAAAAAAAAAAAAAAAAAAAAAAAAAAACCCTTGTTTAAAGACTCTGTGACAAGCTCTTTAGTTACATTGTATCATCTGCTTCAGAAGCTAGTGTCCTAAATTGTAAATATTGCCATAAATCACACATAACCCTCCACATCACTGGCTATGTAATACAACTCATTATGTCACCAACCAGTTACGTTTTAGTCATGTCCAACTTACCCAAGTAAGTAGGCATGAAAGAAAGCTTAACCTGCTTTTATTGTTTTGTTTTGTTTTGTTTTGTTTTGTTTGGCTTTAAGGAGTATCCAGATGACAACATGGGGCAACTAAAACAACAGTCTGATAGCAATGTCAGAACTTGTGTTTTCCTCCTATTTGATTGTCTCATAAATTATGAAACAATTATACAAATATATATACACATATATGTATATGTATATGAGAAATGTTTGAGTTCTTAAAGAAAACTTCTTGCTATAAAATCATTATTTTTTGATTTATCAAAATAAAATACATCATGTTCTATAATATATATTTTATATTCATGATGTGCTATTTGTTTTCCATGAATATAAGAAAAATCCATATTCATTATCTTACTATAGCTATATATCACTATCTTACTCCTTTGTGAACAAGCAATTGATATTGGCATACCATAGTGACTGGTGTCTCCTTAGGGCCAAAAGAAAGAATATGAACTCAAAATCAGGTCATTTGTTTCCAAGTGTTAAACTTCATTAAAAACACATGCTGCCAATTTAGTATCAAACTGAGAAATGACAATGATGAAAAAAAAAAAAAAAAAAAAAAAAAGCAAAACCGCAGAAAGGTAGGAAGCTGACTGACGTAGGTATTGGAGGGACCACTACTGTATCTCTAGTGGTTTGCTTGGAAGTTTCCAGTTTTTGTGGAAGAAGGCAGGCAGGCAGGCAGGCAGGCAGAGCTGAGGGAAGGATGCTCACCTTCTCTAAACATATGGCAAACACCAGACATCCATCACATACAAAGAAGTGAAACACTCAGCCCCATATCTATCAGTTCTTTCTCCAATACAGTAATTAATCTGTTTTGAATGGGCTGCAGAGTTCGGCATACCAAGTACTGACAGGCTGACTGAGCTCTCGGCTCTCGAGCAGATTTTCCCTTACCTACTCAACACTGGAGCCTACCCTCTCTTCAGTGCTCTCATCAGAGAACTTTAAACATGTGAACAGAAAAAAAACCCATACGGACAAAGCAGAATGTACCTTGGAACACACCAAATGAGGAGACATACAGTAGTGTTGATCTAAATAAGCCAATAAAATAGTTTCCAAAGCAGCAGAGAATATGGGGTTCCTTAAATCACCCCATCGTGTCATTTTTGACAGCCCATAAAACCATAAGAAAGTATTTCAGGAAGAAAGCACTAAGTATTTGAGATGCATAGGTGACTTTTCTAAGCTTAAACCATATTAGTTGGCAAAAAAGAAATGATGAATATGAAATAGTTTTATGAAATCAAAACCAAAAGTCAAAACCAAAAAGATTAAAACTGGTTCCAATGCCCAAAAATATCTCCTTGAACAAAAACTGCAAGTGCTACTTCTCTAAGTCCTTCTTTCTCCTACTAGCGTGGGGGGGGGGGCAAAGTTTTCCTTAAAAATAACCATATTAAATGAATAAACAGAGGTGGAATCATCGTGTGTAATGATTACACAAGCACAGGGGATACATGGATCTAGCCCATGAGGAATGTGCTGCTCCTCATTATATCAGGACATAAACTAACATAACTATATTGTGAAAGGTGAGACACATACAACAGGAGGTATTATTAATATTAAGAGCTGATGTGCTAAAGGGAAGAGGTCAGAGGTGGTTTCCGGATGGGGAGGGATCTAGGGAGGGTATGGATGACTTTGTTTAACTCAGTGATAGGGTTCTTTGACACTAGGCAGCACCATCAGTGCAGAAAGGACTATTTCAACTGACATGGAAAAAAATAGGAAATTCAAACAAGGCACATTGTTGACATAGCAGTGGACAAGGTAGGGTGTGGGAAGCCATGACCGTAAGGCCTGGGGACTGGTCTCAAGGGAGCCACTACACAGAAATGGATCAGCAGCTACACCTCTGGGCTGGGATCAAGTGAGAAAGGGTCCCAGGTGAAGATTTCAGAATCCACTTCCTAAGGGCTAGAAATTCATCCTTTCAAAATTCACCAAGGGCAGCGCTGCAGTATTTCACTGACTAACTATCTAAGGGTTAAAAGTAAAATACAATACAGGATAGAAAGAAATTGTATTTAAAAGTGGGATTTTTTTTTTTTTTTTTTTTTTTTTTTTACTTCCTAGAGATTTTGCTTCAGTTGCAGCAAAGTGGAAATAAATGTAATGCTCAATTTCATCTCAAGTACTTCCCCTATTCATATTTTCCCTTCTGATTGTGCTTTGTCACAATTGTGGGGTTTTTTTGTTTTTTGTTTTTGTTTTTTGTTTTTTTTTTTTTTGTTGTTTTTTTTTTTAATGAAGGACATCATACATAAGTAACACTAAGGCAGCCTTCATCCTGTTTACCAAGACAAATTGGAGGTGAATAACAAACTTGCAAATTATAGGGAATCTAAAAGTCATCAGTCAAGTAAATCACATTACTCTATAAATATTTCAATGAAGTCACAACCCATTAGAACGCAACACCCAGTTACTGTGACTGGCAATTGCTCTGAACTCTACAGTCCCTGGGTTCAGCAACCTATGTGTTCACCCGGCTGTCTAGTTTGACCTTCCCTGTGAATCAGCACTACTACCCCGATGCCAAAATGACCTTCTGAAACTTACAAGGCTTCCAAGACTGCAGATATTTTCAGCTGTATCAGCCCTGGCTGTCACAGCATTCTGCATGACATTGAGTGGCAAAGCTGGCACCTTCTGCACCAGCCTGACCTTTTAAACTCCTGAGACATTGCTGCCACTCAAAGATGGATTTTCTCTTTCTGCATAATTTAATGGAGTGATTTCTCTTAATTGTGAAGTAGTGATTCTAAGCATAAGAGCTCCGTTTCCTTTACATGAAAAATAATATTTCATTTATGCGTACATACTTTCATCAGCACAGACTTTAAAATAAACTTCAATTGCCACCTATAAATTATAATTTTAAATTATTGAAAAGATTACATACATTTAATGGCAGCAGTACCTAACAAAATGTCAGTATTTCTATACTTTACAACCATACTTAGTATCCATGTTGACTGTAATGTATTTAAGGTCCAGCACAGTATCAAGAACATAAGGGGCCCAATGTAAGTAAGTACAGCAATATCTGCATGCTTAATTGATTTTATTTTCCACTGATACTTTAAACAGGAACACTAGTGTTTAACTTTCTTGCTAAACAGTGTGTTTGCATGGAATGTTCAAACTTCTTTATAGATGCAGCTATCTTTAAAATTTTATACATAAAAGAAAATAATTGAGTTCATTAATATCAATTAACAATAAAAAAATGAGTAACGGGCTAAAATTTAATACAAGCAGAAGAAAATGGAAGTAGAATTCAATTCATTAAGACAGGTTAAGATTGGGAGCCCATTTCTCCCATGGAGTATACTCTCCATGGGGGAGAGCCTAGGCCCTTAGTGGGGGGTATGGGGGGATGAAAGGGAGAGGGAAGTGGGGCTGATAGGTAAAATAAGATTGTTTATAACTTAAATTAATAAAGAAAGAAAAAAGATTCTGAATAGCAGGACCTATCAACTGTTTGATGTCATCTTCACTATCAAATAATTATATAGTCAAACATTCATACATATATTAGGATATTCATATTTGCTTCTACTCAGAGAACATAATTTACTATATTGTCATAAATTCATATTAGTAGTACAGATTTATAAAATGATTTAATATTTCAATACAAAACTATCAACTAACCCATTAGTTGGAGAACCAGTCACTTTAAAACTTTCATCCTGTTCCTGTTTATCTACAGTGCATGTGATGCTTTTTCTTCATTTGTAGAATACATATGGATGTATGGACATGACATAAAATTATACCCACACACCCCACACAGGGACATGATGGAATCTATGGGCTGGGGGGGGGGTGAGGAAAAATAATAAGAAATATCTAAGTAACTGCAGAAGGTTTGATTTTGTTATTATTTTAATGCTGAAAACAGGTCTCTATTTTTGTAATAAAAGAAATTAAATTAATTCCCAATAATGCAGTTGAACAGACAATGAGAGCACTTGCTCTATCCTTCTTGGTCTCAAGACACTTCTTCAAATGTGCCACTAGGCAAGACAGCAAGCACCATAGCAATTGTGAGAATATCTGCTCAAGTGCCATACTTTGCTTATCGTTGTGAGTGCTGGGGCAAAGGTATTGCAGTGAGTAGAACAAATACAACTCAGACCATGAGGAAGGTTAGACCATCTGATACAGCCCTAATTACAAAGCCAAGGCAAAGTCCATCCATCATCTGCTATTTTATGACCACAATTCTTTAAAAAAAAAAAAAAAAAAAAAAAAAAAAACACCTCTTCATTAAGTCTTTCCAAAATTAACTTGCAGTAGGCCTGGACTTGTGTTTACTTCATTCAGACTGTGTGGAAGGCAACAGAGTGGCAGCACATAAAGACTAGAACAGCAGCACTGAAGCTGGGTTTCCACAGCATTTTCCTGTGTGGCCCTTGAGCAAATGATCTGACCTTACTTTTTTCCTGAGACTGTTTTCCTCGCTTGTGGGTCAGAGGGAGAGAAATGCCTGCTTCACGCCAAACTTAGAAACTATGGTATAAACACAGAACTAAAATAGCTGCCCACCAAGTAAGGAGCTATTTACAAATGTTAACAATTAATATTCAGATCATCTCTGGTTGCTTTGCTTTCATCATGTTACTCAGAATGGACCATGTATTTTATAAAATCAGTAAAAACCCCTACAGTGAAACTTTCTGTGCAGTAGCCCTTAAACAATTATTTACTATTTAAGCTGAATAATGATAAGCAATCAAATTGAAGGGTTGGGTTTTCTAACCTAGAATGCAGATTAAATTCTGAGAACAAAGGGCAAACACTTAAGAGATGAATGGGGGCTTGAGGAATATAAACACTTGAATGTCACCATTGAGTTTAGGAGCAGGCTTACAAGAAACAATTTAATTCAATTCTGTATAGTCAGGTGACACTGTTGTCAAACTCATTTATTAAATACTTAAAAAAAAAAGAAATCATTTAAATATTTGGTCACATCATTTTAACAATCTGTAAGTTGATTCTGTCTATCCTGAAAAAAAAAAAAGTTGATGTTTTATTTTGTTTTATTCTGAACAGACTTAGGCAAGTTCTATGCTCCTACAAGTTCCTCTATGCCCACTTTGCTTTGTGCCAAGATATTGGTGAATATTTATACCACTGCACTGAAAATCACTGAGAACACAACATCTTGCTCATCCCGTCTATATCCTGACAGGGCACACATGGTCAGTGCACTCAACAGTATTTTCTAAAGAAAAACTTTTGCATTTGAAGCCAGAATCAAGACAAAGACAACACCATTCTTTCTTTAAAGATAATAATAATAATTTTATTAGTTATATGTTCTAATCAGGTCATGAAAGATGTATTTGTTAGCAAAGTGGTATGTGTCCTATAGAGTTAAATCTTCAATAAAGAACTATCAATTAAAGCCACATGCTATGTCACACACAAATCACAGACAGCACCTTCTGATATATGAAAACGGTGTAGTGAGTGAGCATAAACTAGCAAGGTGAGAATGATCCATGAAAATCAGGACACATTTATACACCTATCAGTTCTTGGTAAAAATGCTATGGTAGCATATTATTGCTAGGAAAATACAGTGGACCTGTGTTGACGGATTCTGCACCGGTAGACCAAACCAAACACGAACTGGAACTGTTTAGAAAATAAAGTACATGCATATGTTGCATGGTATTTTAAAATATACAGAGCATGTTCACATGCAGTTTTGCTAAAGACCTGGAGTATCCATGGATCTAAGCATCTGTAGGGGAGTCCTAGAACCAAAGTCCTGAGGAACAACTGCTCATTTGAAATTCCCAAAGCTTTTCCAACAGAAGCCTGAACTGATCTACCCACAATCCTACAAAAAGTGGATGGAGGAGTCACACAAGGGCAAGCCCTTTCCATGTCTGCTGATGACAGGAGGCTCTCAAGATTTTAGGTTTTAATAATAAATAAATAAATAAATAAATAAATAAATAATCTCAGCACTTTTTGGGCTCTATGCTACTTGTAGTCTAACCCAAATAGCAAGACATTTTTTTGTTTTGTTCTAATTAAATCTGAATCTTCTTCATACCAGATTTAAAAAAAAAAAAAAAAAAAAGACATGGGAGAAAACTATGCTACAGAATGAGAATCAGGACAGCCTAGGCTTCAGAATGAGCCCCTACTTCAAATAGTGAAGATTTAAAAATTACTGTGACGATGCCACATTTATTCCAATAAAAGTCACAAAAGTTTAGGAGGGTTCTGTGAAAAAGGACTTGATTTCAATTCAGTTGGCTACTGATCATATGTGTGAACCGAGGCAAGTAGGGTAACTGTCTGATTCTCAGCCTCCCATCAGTATCAGGAAGATGCGTTCTGCCTAAGGTGCATATCTGTTCACCATCATTAGGCTGTTTTTAGCACCCAGTATATTTTCTGAAAACAATGTAGGTTTCACACAAAGAAGATGCTCCAGTGTGAGAGCTCCATGCATATGGCTACCATCCACACTCCCTAAAGAAGATTGATTTTGTAATAGGTGCCGAAAATACACTCATTAATGATTATTTAGCAAAAGATTACTGCCCTTATTGTTCAAGTGGTAAAGATTTAAAGGGAAAGCAACAGCACATATTAAGATTTAATGCATAACTGAGAAGACATAACAGTCTCCTTCCTAAATTTATTGTTCTGAGTACAATGTTTGCTTTAAAAAAAAAAAAGCCCAGTCCTCAGAACTATATTCTTCTTCAGTAGTGACTTCCTTTAAACAACGTTCAGCAAGTGTGATCCCCAGGAAAGCATCATGTCATGCAGAATTAAATCTGAGGTATGTATTTCTCAATAGTCTAAAACATTTTCAAATTATTTTTTGGGAAGGTCACACAATACCTCAGAGTATCAACACCTGGGTCAAAAGTATTCTGAGACCCCTGCTCTCATTTGCTATGTGCATCAAATCTCTCAAAATCTTCAAGGCAAATTGATGCCAAATGCCTCATCTGAATGCCACCAACTTGACAAGGCAATTTTTTCCTGAATGTTAGAACACCAGAGTTCAAATGATGGCTCAAAATAATTTAAAGCAAATTTGTCTAGTTCAATAGTTAAAAAGGGGGGTATCTAATAAATGTTGTTTGTTTTTTGTTGTTGTTGTTTTGTTTTTCAGAACACTGGAAACAAATAGGCAAAATGTGGCAACATTATTCTCTTGTTCTGCATAAACATCCTATATTTAAAAACTATGAATCATGCCAGTTCTACGCTCCTTTTCATGAATAGCGTCTACTGAAACAGTAAGTATCTAGTAGTTACATATGCTCACAAGTGTTGTGTAGGGTCAGGGGATTAACATCTTTCTCCCCTAGGTCTTTTTCACTTTAAGTATTTAAAATCAAGTCTGAGCCTGAGCTCACTGGTTGGCTGGTGAGGCTGGCCAGATTCCTCCTGACTCCACTTCCCAGTGCTGGGATGAAGGTGTGGGACACTGTGCTGATTTTTTTTTTTTTTTTTTTTTTTAGAGGTCCTGGGATCTGAAATCTGGTCCTCATACTTGTACAGCAAGTCAGGTCCTCACCTTACCAATGAGCTGTCTCCCCAGTTCCTATGAAAAGAATCTTTGTATAGCCATCTTGATTTTATATGAAACTCTACAAATATTAAATAAAACATGATCTGTTATTTCTATTATTCTTGCTAAACAATGTTAAGCCATTTATTTGTAATATGTATTAAAGAATCTCAGGTAAAATAAAATATCAAGCTTTCTAGTTCAAGCATAGGTATTCTTCTTGTTAAGGACTTTTTCTTTGAGGAGAAAGAATTCCATAGTTACACTGATACCATCCCTAAATTAGCAAGGTCAGAGAAGTCTAAATGTCAGCCACATTGAGCACATTGCAAACTTGTTCTATCATGACTTTCTGCCACCTTGTTTATTATTGAGGGTAGGATACACAGCAGTTCTACATGACCTGTAATAAGGGACCAAAATTCCAAATCATCACTAAGACACTAAGACCTTTAAATAACAACATATCCATGAAGATCCAAGTTTGTTTACTGTAGAATTGCAAATGTGGGATAAAAGTACCTGCACAGCAATGAAATGAATTAAGAATCTGGCATATCTTAATAATCAAGCTGTAATCCTAGATAAACTATAACTATATGTTTCTCTCTCACTGATATTTTTAAGTACAACCCTTCATTTTTTGTTGGTGTTTTTTGCATTTTGGATTTTAACTCAGGGGTTTGCTAGGTGACCCTATTGTTCATAACCAATAACTGGATATCCTTTATGCTTTATGGAGCCAAAAGTCAGATTTCCACCACAAAGCATTTCCACCTTCTCATTCTTCTCTTATTCCCAACCCATATACTTCTTGCCAAGCATCATATTCTTCCCCTTAGGGGCAATGGAGCACAGTCCCTCACAGAATGGGACAACCCTAGCCAAACAGCTTCTTGTGCTCTCAACTGACACATGCCTATATGAGCTACCTGATGGCCAATGTAGTGGCAGTCCCCTTTCTCAGCTGACCCCTTTCTGTTCCTTTCCTGTACTTACCACCCTCCATTTCTTTTTTCTTCCACCCTACCACCATTTACCCTTTCTCTACAAATTGCCCCATGTGTTGCTGAATTGTGACTCTTGTAAAATATCTCAAATGTGTATGATCCTAAATAACCTCCAACACACAAATTTCATTTGTTTTCTTTACATAAGTGCAGATATTCTAAAACTGCACTACCATGGCTCAAGCCCTCCTTAGGTTATGTAGCAATTAAGTAACCTTGTGCAATATACTTGAAATATCTATGACCTAATTTCTCCATCTCTGAAACCAAGACATCAGCAGGGCTATTTCATGAAGCTCTTCTGAGGAATGTGTGTGTTACTTTAAAACCATATTGTACAATAATTAACATTATTAATGCTAGTATTCTCATCTCCATTCTTGAAGTAACATTGAGGACAAGATAAAATATCAAAAAGTTAAAATTTGGGCATTAAAAAAAAAATCAAGACTTCAGGTTCTAAAACTAACCAAAAAGTTTCCTCATGCTAATTACCCTTTAAAAGTCCTAAGCTATAGAAAATCCTTAAGGAGGCTTTATAAAACAATGTACAAGTAGCAACTTCTATCGTGCTTATAATGGTTATTTATACATGTGTAATGTCACAGGCTAGGTAATGGGAAAATATTTCTCTAAAATCTAGTGGTGTTTTATTTTTTCAAAAATAGATAAAATGCCGAAAGTACATAAAATAAAATTATAATATTGACATCAGCACTTACAAGACAAAAAGTGATATACCCAGGGAGGTCTTTATTATTCTGCCTGTAGCATATTAAACAGAGAACTTCCAAAACAAACCTAGATATGTGTTTCCAGGGAGTTTTTACATCTTTCCACACTTGGCTTTTAAATCAAAATTTAGCAAGCATACAAATGACAATGAGTAGGCCTTTTGAAGAGGAGAGCTGAGCGGACAGTGTAGCCGCCAACACTTAATGCTTTCCATGTCAACCTTCCCCAACAGCAAGCACGTGACCTTCCATATCCTCCATCCCCTGGCTCAGGTGGCACCTTCCTGTTTTCTCAGTTCTCTAATGAGAGGAGAGGCACCACTGTGCAGGCAGCTTTCTTGTAGGATCAGACAAGATACTGATGTGTCAATCTTCCTATCCTTACCAACACTAATGCTTAATCGTGGGAGAGAAGGTTAAAACTGAAAACTGGAAAAAGTCTGCAAATTCTAATACTAAGTCAAATTCAGAAGCTTTGCTAACGATGTTTACAATCTGCTTATTACTGCTTGTCACATTGCTTTGGCATCCTTTCACTTCATATATTTAGTGCTTATGACATGATATACTGACCAGTAACTTTTTAGACAAGTCTTTTTGTTTGTTTGTTTTGGTTTTGGTTTGGTTTGGTTTTTGTTTCCTCACCTTTCAGAATTTTTTTACTGTGGACAGATGTCAGTACCAGAGTTCTAAGATTAATAAATAAAATCTTCATCAAACCTTTAGCACACTGCTTCTTAAAATAGCTGCAGTGTTTGCAGTTGTCTATTGTTTGTTTTTTAAATACACAAAATATTTCTCTCACCTGGGCCCAAAGCTATCAGATATTCTTTTTTCTTTTACTTCTTTTTGTTTCTTTCCTTCAGAGTCCTGAGAAGTTAGACATTGTAACTGATTAAAAGCTCCCAGCCCAGGTGCACTTCTCTCTGGCCTGCTCATTGTGTATCTTAAGTTTCATTTCCCCTAACAAAATCCTTTCTCATTCCCTATGCTGGACTTAAATGTTTGGGGTATATATTAAAGCTATCTGCCTCTTAACCCTCAATCTAGCATTCTCATCTACAAATTCTCAGTATCTTTTTATTCACCACAGTTGCCATTTTGGTTTTCCTGAGCTCTGTAACTACACAGTGACTGAAAAAGCTGAATGAAGTGTTGCAATGTCCACTAATGCTAAAAAGCAATATTACCAATGTTCTAGTTCAGGTCATTTGGAAAAATACTGTACAACTTCTAGATGAATGAAATAACTAAATGAGTTACAATGTATATACCAAATGAATGCTTTGCAGAGTAAGTGATGACAGTAAAGGTGGAGACCTAAAAGAACACTTTAGGCTTCCTGTTACTTATATATCTAGAGACCACTTCCATTGTTACATTTACGGTAGCCACAGCTACATCTGTGTCTGTTTTCTCCAAACTTCTGTTCCTGGCTGGGGCTACTGCTCACTCACAGGCACAAGAGCACTCATTTAGCATCTGTGGGGATGTAATCCTCAATAGCAAGCAAACACAACACCTTCAGTACTGTCCTAACTAGACATTCTTCATGAAATACCACTGTGTCATTTATTGACTTTCCAAGTTCTTACTTTACCAAACAAGATGTCACTTCGTTAAGGATAGATATACTAGCCAAATCAAGCAGTTTTCAATGAGCCTGCATAGCTATTTTGCCACAACATATACTGCCTGGAAATGACATTTACATGGCAATTTAGTGTTTCAACTTAGCACTAGAATGTTTATTTCACAGAATTAAACCTGTTCTTATCATCCTAGAATTCTGAGCCCTCTAAAACAAGTAACATTTTAGTAAACTGAATCTAAGCTTTACAAAAGAAGAGAGAGGAATTCAGCGTCTAAATATAATTATTGAAAATTGCCTTTAGAGTATAAAATCTCTTCACTTTGTGAACTTAGGTAAGAAGACTACTACGGAGCTGATACCTGGCATGGATGACACAGTAGTAGTAGTAGTCAAATTTCATATTTATGATAACTATTCTCAATAATATAATGCATTTCTATTGTTTTCAGGAAATATAACTTTTTTTTCTTTTTTCTTTCTTTTTTTTTTTTTTTTTTCAGATAAATCACTGGCTAATTTGCCTTAGGGCCTGAGCTCAATCCTTATAACATACATGGTAAAAGAAAAGTGACTGCAACAACATGTTCCCTGACAACCATAGACATGATATGGTGCAGAAGAGCATGAACAGGGATGCTTGCACGCACAAGCATATTCAATATACAAGTTCTGTGTTCACAACTCACAGAAGCCTATATTCTATGCACCTTCGCCAACTTGTTTTCACCTTTTAGATGAAAGAAACTATCTGTGTCCCTTAAAATGTCAAAAGAGGTAACAGTTTCCTCAGGGTGAATTATTTGTACAATAAGTCTACTCCAAAATACCATCTTCCCTTTTTCAAGCAACCATCTAGGAAGACAAATAACTTCCTACTCAATGCAACATGGGTGGCGTTCTGTACCATTCAGATCATTTGCCCTATACTTCTTTAACAGAGAATAATCATTGAAACCTAAAATGAGAACTTCTAAAAACGTGGGGAAAGTATCAAAAAGAAATATAAAATTTAAAAACTCTTTCAAGTCCCTTGTATATCACAGGCACATGTGACAAGCAGTTCTCTAAAGCTGTGACAAAGAAAAGAGATACAGCAATTGTGTTATGCTTTCTTTAAATTAATAATATGTATAAAACTATAACCATCGATATGCTAGGACATGTATTTCTCCCAAGAATATATATTGCAAACACCATATATACAAACACCATATAAACATCAATTCCCCTACCTTAAATCAAAAATGTCCATAAACATTTCAGGAATTGTTAATTGATCCTTTCAACTCTCTGCTTTTCAATTGATAACTTCTCCAGCCCTTAGCAAATATGCTTCATGACTCATCACAAATGAACACACATTAACAGGGATGTTCCCACCCGTCTCCTTCAGCCACAGCTGTTGACACTAATGTGAAATACGCCAGTTGCAACAGAGGACAGATTCACCATGCAAGCAAACTAGAATGACCTCTCCCGGAGGCTCCAAATGGGATTTGACCCCCTCCCAAAAAAAAAAAAAAAATACTTGTGTATTTTGATATCCTTCAAGAAACCATGAGTAAACATAACTTTACATGGCTAGAAAAGAAGCACATTTTTTTTTTTTTTGTATAACACTTTGCAAGGCAAAATGTACTCCAGTTATGAAAATATCCAAAAGGAATGCGCCCAGGACCTATGCTATTGTGCTTTGTTAGCCAGCCAGATGCTTTTCTCAAGAATGTGTTCCATAAAGTCTCTGAATTATTTGTACAATAAGTCTACTCCAAAATACCATCTTCCCTTTTTCAAGCAACCATCTAGGAAGACAAATAACTTCCTACTCAGTGTATAGGAATTCTTGAGAGTCTGTAACACCACCATGGAGCATCATTTTATCTTTTCTTGATTCAAAGCAATTGTCTGTTCCATACAGGTGAAAATCTTTTGTTCCTGTGTGTTTGTCTGGCTTTGTTTGGTGTTTTTATTTTCTAAGGAGGGTCTGTCATAACAAAAGAAAATACATATTAGGCTTTTGAAGGTAACTGCTATTTACTGAAAACTATTTTAAAATAAATTTCACTGACTTGCTTCTGTCTGGTAACTCCAGGACAATGATAACTATAGTGTTTGCAAACATCCCAGAGTAGCAATCATACCCTATTCTGGCTTCTGAGAGGTGTTAAGCTTATCCTCCTAATTATAAGTCTGTCTCTGTTATTACCACCTCACCATTAACTCTCTAAACTAAATAGTAGTTTTGAGGAAATAAAAATAGATGTAAGGTAGTACTTTTGCTCAAATTTTGGCTACAATGGTTGAGAAAGACAAGTCATTTTGTTTCTGTGTATAATAAACATCTTTACCTAGTAAAAATAAAAGTCACTTCTAGTGTATTTTGATCAGCAAACTCTAAGCTTTTCCTGAGAATACTGCTTTCTTTATTTCAAAACAGTACTGTCCCACAGAACACAAGCCATATTTGTTACATTAAGTTTTTCTAGCAGCTGGGGGATGGGGTAAAAATAGGATATTATTATAATAAAATGCTCTATCAAAACCAATACTCAATACATTGTCATTATAACATAGTTGACATAAATATAACAATTAAATAGTTTACAGTCTTTTCTTGGTACAAAATTTTCAAAAGCCAATATGTATTTTACACTTTAAAGCAAGATACAGAACTAGACACATTTCAAGTGTTCAACAGCACATGTGGCTACTGGCTCTGTATAAATCAGCACATCCTAAACTTCCTGGAAAACGGAGGTTTTGATCTAAAAGTCCAAACACTTTAAAATCTCCCAATGCACACTGTAGGCACCTTAAATCAAACCAAATATCTAGTGGACATATTTTTGTTCATTTCCTCTACCTTCCTATCAAATACATTGCCTTCTCTAATACCCTTTAGAGCATTAAAAACTCAGTTGCCCGTTCATTTGGGCTTCTTCCAAGCAAGATCCAGAAAGCTCTCTAGTCTGCACATCTATCATCAAGCAGAAAGCCAGAAGGTGAAGCAAGACCTTTCTGTTTCCATAAATAGACAGATCAGATACAGGCCCACTCTATGGCAACAGTGAAGAGTACTCGGTAATCGTTTTACTTACAATGAAAATTGGAAACATTATAAAAAAAAATAGCACACCCTTCCTCTATGAAAACTACCACTGCATGTCTCTCCCCATCCCCTCCACCTTCAAGGAGAAAGCTTGAGGTAATCTCTTCTTGCTCTGAACAGAACCAAGTGTTTCATTTCACAGGAATTCTAAGCCCTGAGCAAGAACAGAATGTTAGAATCAAAATTTAATGAATTCCACTTGGAGTCAGCCTCAAATGTGGAGGTATACATACAAACAGTAATATCCCAGGCCATGTAACAATTTGCTTTCTCTTCTGGCATATACCGGGGTACTACTCTATATGTGCATCTTATGCAGAAATTTTCTCTCAGTTATAGGAAAAAAATATTAAATGAAGCATATGTGAGGTTTGTCTAAGTCTCTCCCATAATAAAATGTGGCTATGATGTCTTCCATGACAGTGTAATTATAATACAGATGAACAGGTTTTCTGGTGCTGACCTAACCTGTTCCAGAAACACAAGAATCAACTTCATAGTTCTCACTGAGGAAACACTGCATTAAACAAAGAAATATAAAAACTTTAGGTCTAGATTTGAAATAAGGCCTATCAGAGATAAATAGAAAATGTAACCCCTTGCAAATACACAACACAGGAGCTCTGAAACATGATATGTTTCTTGAAAGCTAGTTTAACTTTAACTGTCACCAACTTTTAAGAAGGCAAAAATGGAAGTGACAGCCACGTGCTTTCTCCAGCCACGAAATAACATGTAGTCTCTGACTACCAACTATATACCTAACAAACACATCCTGTGTACTGAACTAAATCCTTCAAGGATGCTGCAGTCCTTGAACTTTCATTTTTAATTTGTCTTGATGAACAGAATTTTATCTGGAAAACAGGACCAGGAAACAACACCAACACTCTAAAGCAGCAGAAGAGAATGTGGACAGGGACACCTAGCCTGGTGTACAAAAGTAATGCCCAAAGTAAGTTCTTTGTATAAACACTATATTGAAACCTAGGAGAGAGGAATAGCATGTTCATTGGTGTACTATTTCAAAGCAGTTGCAGAAGGCCTGCAAATCCAAAGGCCATAATTATGACTTCCCTCCCCATGTATTAATTTGTTTATGAAATTCCTGAGAGCATGGCAAAGTTTATTAATCACTTGCCATGATAGCCTGTGCCTGTGCTGGTGGGCACAGAAACCTAAGATAGTGACAATAACCTTCCAGGCAGCTTCAACTTTATTTTCAATTGAAAACTGCCCAGAAAAACCATCTTAACATCCCAAATTGGCTACAAGTTAGAGAGACTTAAGAACACACTTCAGCTTGTCTCAACACCCCTGTGGTTATAACATACTGCGGGTTGCCAGAAAGGCTTCGGTTCCATATTTTTATATGTAATTTTTTGATTCTCATGTTACAGGCTGTGGAATCAAAGTATTCTCACATGACACGTTACTAACAACAACAAATTCGGGCTTTTTTCTCTTTTTTAAGAGGTTAAGGGAAAGCTACATATTTTCTTGTTTTCGTCTAAAAAACAGTCCATATACTGACTACTTTTTATGACGACCAGCCTACTGCGGCTCCACCCTGGAAAGCTCTGTACTTACTTTTCTAACAGTTTTTTTTTTTTTTTTTGAGTGACGCACTACAAAACGACCAGAAAGGGGAGGAAAAGCAGCAGCCCTCTAAAGCAGGGCGTCTTCCGCCCTGTAAACTTGGCAAAAAGCACACTGGACTGAAATACAGCACTCTCCATATAAGGCAGCCCAGCTAAACATGTCATGCGTAATTTATGGGTGGCAGGCAGAGCATTAACCTCTGCGTGCACATACTTGGCCCACATGAAGCCAGCACTGGACGGCAGCCCCCGGTAGAAGGGATGCGGGCGCGGCCCGGGACCCGCGCAGCCGGTGGCCGTCCCTGCTGTCCCTGGCAGAGGTCACCGAGTTCAGAGCACTCGGCCACACACCTGCCCCCCGCTCCCCGGCTGCCACTGCTGCCCCGCAGCGGCCCGCGGATGCCCGCAAACGAGGCGCGGGGCAGGGCCGGGAGCCGCAGCGCGCCGCCGCCGTGCGGGCCGGGGACCCCCGAGCGCCACCCCAGGCCGCCGCAGCGCCGCCCGCAGCGCCGAACAATGCGCGGCCGCCCCGCCACTCACCTCTCACGTGGCCGTGCAGGCTGCCCGCCGGGGCCCCGACTGCCCGGGGCATTGTGGGATCGCGACTCCGGGATGCCCGCCACGGGAATGGGAACTGGCCGGGTCGGGTCACGGGAGCATGGCAAGCGCCCGAACTCGTCGGGCTGCGGCGAGAGACTGTGGCATGTCGCCGTGCAGCCTCTTATCGCCGCGCGCCGGTTTCCGCCGCTGCGCGGCCCCTCCCCCGCGCCAGCCCCGCCAGGAAGGCGCGCGGACGCGCCGAGCTCCCACGCGCAGCCCCGGCCCCCGCCCGCTCGCCCGGGCCCGCGCCGCCGCTTACCGCCGCTCCAGCTCCGAGAGCTCCGCGCCCAGCCCGGGAGGCCCGCAAGGTTAGACGAGAGATTAGAGTCAGCGGCCGGGCCTGCTGGGGCAGTAAGCGCCGCTCTGCCTGGAACCTGGAGGGCGAAGGGCGGGAAAGAAGCCGCAAGGGTGTTGGTGGGGATCTTCCTCCAGCAATCAGCACTCCATACTTTCCGAGTTCTGCGAGAAAACTGATCGCCACCCAAGCACAAACACAGGGCACCTTCCCATCTAATCAGTAAATAAAACTTGAGGTTGAAAGTCTCCCTTACTTCCACCTTTGCAGTGTGGTGTGCACAGAGCAGGGCTCCCTCTTTTAAAATAAAATAACATCTTAGAAGATGCAGAAGTACTCCCACGCAAACAAGCCCTGGGCAACAGCCTGAGCAAATGAAACCCCAGCCCCTAGTTCACTGGGTGCTGTCCTGTAACTTAGCTTTGAATGAAAAGAATCCTGGTATTCTGAGAAGAGTTAAAGTTTGAAGATCTGCAGACGGGATTTCCTGTGAATTTAAGGAATTCTGATAACTTGGTCAAGGATGCTTTTAAACTAAAAACGTTTGTTCTGTGCCTTGAACATAACTTGAGTAGGAGCGAGGGGATGCAAACTGTAACACGATTTCTCCCTGCATGTTTGTCCTGAGAGGGTGAGGCCGGCTTTCCGGGGAAGAGTAAAAATGTCAGGAAAGATGTTAAAGGTGCACAAGTGGTAACAGACCCAGTGCTGGGTCCATGAAAACGCTGACTTAATCCTCCTGACTGAGCCCTTCCTGAACTAATTAATTAACTAGTAGGGCTTCTCAGTGTTAATCATTAAAGCACCCAAGTCCCCAACAATGGAAACAAAGTACAATGACACTAACATTTTCTCAGAGAACAGGGACAGGGAGTTTCTAACTGACAATTAGTAACCACCATAGCCCCGGGGACTTCCTTTCTCTCAGCATTTATTTCAGCAGCTAGATGGAATGCGGGCTATGGCAGAGCTGTTAAGTATGGGGTGGAGGTTCCTTAGGCAAGAATTGTACTTTTTGGAGCAGCATGGCAGGGAAGAGACAACCCATTCCTCCTGCTGGAGAGAGAGGTGTTGTGGTGGTGGACAACAAGAAAGAGAGGAAAGAGGCGACAGGGGAATTTCATATCACTAGTGCCTTGAAAGATGTGCAGAAGTTAGTAAGCTAAAAAGAGAGTTGAAGGGCTAGGGAGATGACTCATTCTTAAAGAAGCTGGGACTCAAGCATGAGGACCTGAGTTCAAATTCAAAGCACCCAGGCAAGGTTCTGTAGCCATAGTGCTGAAAAGGAGGTAGAGAATGGGAGATACTCAGAGTCCATTGGCCAACATTGAGTTCAAGGTTCAACGTGAGACATTCAAAAAATAAATCAATAAAGTTTCAGAAGATACCTCATGTGGATGCCTGACCTTCAAATGTACATATACATAGGAACAGGGAATTGGGTATAAGTGGGCCCTGGAACAGTGAAGAAAACCAGCAGGGCACATACATGAAACCTATCTGTTTAATTCTATGTAGAACCAATACATTTTGTCTTTTCTATCGAGTTCTGTAAAAGAAGGTTAAAAGTAGTCAAGAGAGGAAGCCAAAAGCTTCAACTGTCCTCAGAAAACCATGATAAACTGCTTTGCAGGACCAGGGAGATAGGGTGGAGTCTGGACTTGCATTCTAGAAAGATCTTTGGCAAATGTTTAGAGGGTGTCTGGAAGTGTATTCAGGGATGTTGGCAAAAGAAGGGTGAATGGGTGTAGACACACTGGAAAAATGACTCATGCAGGGACTGAGGAAGGGAAGGGCTTTGGGAGACTCCCAAGGTCCTAGTTTAGCCTACTAGATTGCTACTAGCCTTTCGGTTTCTTCAGTTGCTTCCCATTTTCTAACAGAAAGAACACTGACTTCCTGATAACACAGGCTACCTCTGCACCTGCTATGTTAGCGTCCATGCTTCTCGGCTCAGACAGTTCAGTGAGCTGCTAAGACCTAATCATATTTGAGGATTTAATTTATTCAGACCCTGTCTACTTCCAAGTTAGAGACTTTTTGATCTTTTTTTCATGTGCTAGAAAACATGCCTTTTGCAACGGAACGTAGTGAAAAACAGAACTTTGAACCTATGTGTGGTACAAGAGGGTAAGTGTCTACCCAACAATGCAGGTTGGAGAACTTCTAGAAACAAAAGAAAAATTGAAACAGACACAAATTTTGTTTAATTAAATAGAACAAAAAGAAATACAAGAAAGGCTCTTAACATTAGAAACAATAGAAAAAAATGTTATTTTACAAGATAAAGAGAAAAAGAATGCTATGACAAAGCATTCAAGCCAGTCTAAACCTTAGAAATGAGCCAAAATAAACTAAAGTCTGAAACAACATTGCCATGGAATAAGCCTAACCGTTATCATATAAAATTTTGAACTACTGAAACAAACATAAAATCATATGTTAAAAATATTAAACCATGTTGCTTTCAACTACCAGTAGTCATTTAGTCACATTTCAAATTGTGGAAACTACTAAAAAAATCATGATAGTGATAAAAAGCTAATAGTCTGTCATTTAGAGTCTACCAATCCTTCCTCAGTGCCAGGAGACCATTTAGATTTCTTGTACACTGTGAGGTGTTTTCAAGCTCATGAATGCACACATCCATAACACAAAAGGGAGGTCATTTGCAGGAAGAAAGGGGAATTATAGAAACTATTTCAGATGAAATAAAACTACATTTTCAGGTAAAGGAAAAAGTGTTCACTGCAGGTTGCTGAGCTACTTCAGCCCTTTCAACTCTTAATTATGCCAATGAGTCCAGCAGGACTACAGCCAGGGGACATGGATTTTGCAGATAATATCAGCTACTTGTTTTCCAAAAATACAGATAAAAGGAATAGTAACATTTATCTCCCTCAGCCAAATGGAAGTCTTTAAGACCCATGTAAGAGTGTTTGTGTTATAAACTCTATGTTCCTTGTTCTATGTACAACATTCACAACTCAGTAGTTCCCAATGTCTTTGAATATAATGTCTTTTCTGCCTTCTCCTTCCATATCATCTAAACCTAAGAAAGATGGCTGTAAGAAAAGAAATATAAAAACCTTTTGAAACACTGATCTATAATTTATTTTTACTATACCAGGATAAAATAATTATATATAATAATACAGTACATAATATATAATAACATACTATAATATATGAAATGATAATGCTGATTAAAAATAATCTGTTGCTAAACACTGAGTCGAACTAGAACCCAGATGCAGATGGAGAGGACAAGACCAGACTGCAGAAACACATAGAGACAACTGATTTGAACAACTAGGAGCTAAGGGGCCCCCAGACTGATAGCTGGGAATCCAGCATGGGACTGACTCAGGCCCCCTGAATATGGGTCTCAACAAGAAGGACTGAGCAGTCTAAGGGACCTCAGACAGTGGAGCCAGGGTGTATCCTTGGTACACAAAAGGACTTTGCAAACACATCCCCCATAGAGGGATACTGCCTTAACCTAGAGACATGAGAGAAGCTCTAGTCCCTATTTCATATGACCTATCAGATCTACAAGACCCCAACTGGATGGCATTCCCCTACATATGGAATTGGAGTAGGGGGATGGGAGGGGAGGGTGGTTAGAAAAATAAATAAATAAATAAATAAATAAATAAATAATCTGTTGATTGACAGTATGCTAGGACCCAGCCTCAGTTGCTACACTTCCTTGTCATGTTTAAGTAAAAATAGTTAAGAGAAGAAGCTTCTAAAGTAATTGAACCATGCTAAGAGTCTTGTATGAAGAATCACTGTTAAGCCTATGCACTTGTACCTACATTATACTGCATGCCAGGAAAAAGGTAACTTCCTCTGTATTCTGAATTCAGACTTGTTCACAGCATAATATTTATATATGACAGAGTTATATGAATCTGTGTATTTGTTTATCTTCAAGGATAATTACATGTTTCAGACATAAAGTTCTTTTAATGCCCAGTATCTAATATAGATAATATGTCTCGCATGATGTACTATGTAATACAACATGAAACCTATACCACTTACTGTATAAATTACAAAAAAATCTAATTCTGCCTCAAATAAATACATTTCCAATGTTTGTAAAATTAAAACACTACAAATACTGATTTAACCATGTATTTTCTAAGTTATCTAAAAGTTAAGCCTTGTGTATAACTGTTTGAGGATATATCAAAATGAAGAGTATTGTAGCATGGAATGGTAGAAAGGGGCAGAATGTTGGGGACCATTGGACTGCTCTCTTAACGGGAAGACAGTGTCATTTAAGCAGAGCAGGATCAGCACTGGTACAGTCTGACTATTGTCATTGTCCTCTGTACATAAGACAATGGAAACAATAGGAAGTCCTATCATAGGCCAGTTTCCTCTGTTTATAGTGAACATCAACTGCTTTAGGCTTCTAAGAGTCCTGTTCCTTTTCTATTCTTCCTTTTTTTCCTTTCTCTCATTCTTTAATTTCCATCCTTTTTTCTTCTCTCTATACAGAAAACATGTTTCCTCCACAGTGCTTCCATTCATTGTGCAAGTGTTTAATGAGCATCAACTCAACCCATTACCATTTCTAGTTTCTGTGTTTAGAAGTGAGCACAGACTAGTCACTTTCCTTTGTATTCTCCTGGCAGGCATGGGGTGGGAAAACATGCAACAAGCCAATGAATAATAAATAAAAGGAAAGCAGAAGGATAATTGCATGTGAAGATGAGCAGTGTTAAGAGAAAGAAAGCTGATGGAGGACAGTTGTGTTGCACAGGGTGAATCTGGACTGAAGCAGTCATGTCCTGAGGAAAGAAAGGATTGTCTGGGGAAACAACAGACTTAAGCTTACTGTAGGACATGCTATCTGAGAGCAAATAAAGAGAAATGTTTTGCCTAACCTCAAGGAATTCACAGTCAAGCAAGAATCTGAAATAAATCATTCTCAAACTGCGAAGCTGTGACCACAACATTTTTGCTCCTTGGGAAGCATGGGTGTGTTGGTTATAATAGAGGTGGGGTGGGTAGACACACATGGTCCAGGTTCACCTCTCATAAAGATGACCATGTTGTTCTCCACTGCCTTCTGAAATGGTCTAGTCTCAGAACCGAATGCAGGAAGTGCATCACTGCGGACAATGATGCTGATAAGAATGGCAAGTGTAAGCAGTGGCAGGCGCTCAGCAACAGAAAGAGATTTCACAAAAAACCTTCAGCAATAGAGTAAGTACTTCAAGTGCTATGAATTTACTCCCTAGAACTGAAGAGAACACACACAATACTCACCTCTTTGCTTTGACACAAGTGAAATATGTGATATTGCTATGTGTGACCAATCTCTTACTTGAGATCACCACGCCAAAGGAAATTCAGAATTACTAAAGATAGAATGTTGGGATTATTTCAAGGTGTGTGGATATGCATGGAGCCCATAAGCTGATGTAGGGAGTCTTATTCACCCACTTTCCACCTTCTTCATTGAGTCAGGGTCTCTCAGTCAAACCTAGAGATCACTAATATGACTAATCCAGGCCAACAACTGGACCCAGAGATCCAGAGTCTCTGGCTTCTCAGTGCTAGAATTATAGGCAGGCTTTTGCACAGGCTCTTGGATTTTGAACTCTAATCCTTATGACTGCTGCTTATAAGGTGTTTTAATTTTCCTGATACAAAGCAGCATAGAGGAACAAAGGATTGATTTGGCTTACAATTATTATTGCAGGCATTTTTAGGAAATAAAACATACAAAGGGAAATATGAAAAGGTAGAGGTATAACTTGGACTTTCTCATCCATGACAGTCCAGAGCAGAAAAGATAAACACATCCATGCATGGTAGCTCTCAGCTAGGTTTCTCCTCTCTTAGGAGGTCTGAGCCCTTGCCTGGAGTGTGGTGGGGTCTGCAGTCGGCGAGTTTTTCCATACCAATTAACAATCAAGACAATCCCCTGCAGACATGCCTACAGGCCACCTGATCCAGACTATCCCTCATTAAGTTTCTCAGGATTATGTTAAGTTGACAGTTAAAACTGACCAGCACACATTGCAAGAACTTTAAGGACTGAGTCATCTCTCTAGCCCAACTTGAATTTTTGATACAACCATATAGAACAGATGGCATCCCTCATGTTGACCACAGTAGTCTTCATCTTTACACAATATAACAGAGGCTGCAGAGTTTCTGCTCTGACCAAAGCCTCCCAGCTAATAAGAGGTCAGCTGCCTGTTCAAATTCCTAAAATCATGCAATGATAGTAAGATATGACAGATTTCTAAATAAAGGTATCTAAGAGAAAAGTTTGTCATGGGAGTTGTAATTAAAATAATACAAGATGTAATGATGGCCTTTCAGTAAATAAAAGACACAAGATTAAACATGAAACAGGTAGTGGGGAGGCCAAAAAAGATATTTCATCTATTTTTGCTTATGCCATGTAATTATATGTAATGTTGTGAAACACTTTCTATTACACCATAAAATTATGTGGTATTGCTTAATACAGAATTGCTTGGCAATTCTTTTGTTACTGTGTGTGTGTGTGTGTGTGTTATATAAATATATAATTAACACTGTTGTAGAAAAGTGTGGTGTTTTTCTATAAAATACATGACCTCAACATTATTAATTCTTAAAGCTAACACTCTTAAATATGACAACAGCCTGGGTTATTTTTTATTCCTGAAATATATTGTATGGTTACCAATTCATGCTTCACATTACTTTCTTTTGATTTTATACTAGTATTCTATATCTATTCTATATCTCTGTCCTTTTTCATCCCATTGCCTTCTCTCTCTCTCCCTCTCTCTCTCATTCTGAGTCATTAACTGTAGCCTCCTATTACTTCTTACACTTTTGAGATCCTTGAAATATCTTTAAACCATGTATCAAGGGATGTCTTAATCCTTGACTCTGAATAAGACAAAACTTTGTCACCTTAAAAATTGATACAAGTTTCACGCTTCAAAGACACATTCTTTCCACTTAACCTTGTTCAACAGCATGTGAAACGGAAGATATAATTATAAATTAATATTTTGTGTATGTACCCACACATATCTGCACATGTGTATACTTGCCCAAAAAATCCAAAGTTCTTAGATTTACTGGAGTGGAGATTTAGCAGTTGTGAGCTCCCTGACATGGATGCTGGGAACAGAATGTGGATCTCTACAAGAGCCCTACATGCTCTTAACTGCCATATCTCCAACCCCTGATTTTAAGATCAGTACATTGTCCATTGCTTATTAATCTGTTTAACAATTACTTGTTGATCCCTGAATATATGTGAGTATTTGTGGCCGATGCTGAAGAAGCAGAACTTTTTTCTGTCTTTCTTGAGGTGTTCTATTTGTCTGAAGTTGGGGAGAATTTTGGAGAGAATACAGATGGGAAAGCATGTAGCAAATGCTGTAATCCAGTTAAGTTCAACAGACCTTACATGTTTACCATGTGCTAAGCAGGTGGCAAGAAGAACAGGACTGGGCAAGGCCTTGTTCCTCATGGGATTCTAAGCCACAGGCAGATGGTAAAATTATCCAACAATTGTTAACAGCTTCATGGCAGAGGAAAAAAAAAAAAAAAAACAAATCAGAGAAAAAGTCATGAAAGACCAAGAGACAGACAAGTGACTTGATCAGATGCATTCTGCTAACATTCATCACCCAGCAATGTTAAGGGCAAGTTTGGTTTGCAGAGTATCCATATTGCCCTGTGAAAAGCCTGTTTGGCATGCCTGTTTACCAGAGGCTGACCTGCCAGACACAGAATTCTAGCTTTCTTCTCTAAGTCTCCTGGGTGGGGCCTTGCAGCTTTCTCTCCTTGCTTCCTAAAACCTAAGTCACAAATCTCCAGGAGGTGATAGGAGATTATCTGATCAAAGTTATTTGCACTAAGGCAAGAGCATTTGCTTCCACTAACAACAGCTTGTTAGCCCTAATGAACTGCTCAGAGAAATGGCTTTGTGCACCCTGGGGAAGGCTACTCTCCTTCACAGTCTCTTCACCACACTTCTCCCCCTTGCTTTCCCCACTGAAGTAAAAGAAAAATAGAAGCTGGTGACTCTTCGGACATTCTAACATGACTTTGAACAGACAGGGTGCTGTTAGAAATGAGGGAGCTGAAGTCAGGCCTGTGGCTGTCCACATTTTGGATCAATATTCAAAAGCCTAGACCAACAACAGAATCAGTTTCTGGGAGTGAACCCAGCATATTGATATCACAAAGCTCCCTTGACAGTTCCAATGATCAGTTTACTACTGCTGAACTAGAATTCAGAAATGGAAGTCCTTTGGGATCAGAAGCAATCCATTGATGTGTTTCATTTCTGCTTGTGATGGGTATATAGTTGGCTCAATAGAAGCCATAGTATCTGTAGGAAAATCGTTAGTTTAGGCAAAATGTTGTTCATATGTTTCTAGCAATTGAGGAGTTAGGAAGCTGTGGAGAGCAGAATTGGTGAAGGAAGAATGCATTTAGTCACAGGCTTGCCAATGGAGCTTCTCAAGCACACAAAGCAGGTTTGCTCTATTTGATATGCACTAATGGTCTACAGGCATAAAAACAAATGAGACCAGCCACTGAGATTGCACAGAAGATAATCCTACATGTTTTTAAATGCTTAGGTTGCTATTGCTTTGAATTCCATGCCTTACCTCTGCTACAAAAGCATATCCAAAACACCCCCTGAGAGATGTCAGAGAAAGTAAGTGTATCCTGGCACTTCCTTATTTGTACCCAAAAAAAGAAGTATCCAAAACCGCTTTTGTAAGAATTCTCTTAATAAATTTGCATATTTAAATCATATGCATAAATTACTAAGATATGCCTCCCTTGATTTCAGTTGAAGTTTTTGTACAGCACCATGGGTTTGCCATCAATACAGATGAAGCAACAGCTGTAACAGGGTTGGTTTGGGTGCCCATGCTTCCTTAAGGGCCATCAGCAGTACAGAATGTTATAGGCTATCCCTCAAGCTTCCCACTGCTGTACATCCTTAAACAAGAAGGAGCATTAATTTCCTTTTCCAGACTTTTCAAGTTGTAGCTTACCAAGTTACCAGGCAGTGATGCACCTTCATGCTAGATGTCATTGTTATCAATTTTCCTATGTGGGTTATGAGAAATGGAATGGCTGGCATAAATCCCAGCTTTCCCTTGAGGCTGTGGGCATAGAGGAACAACAGTAGACTCCAAGCATATTGAAAGGTACATTCTAGCAATGGAGATTTTGAAGCCATAAGTTATGACCAGTTACATAAATCATGTGCATTTATTTGGAATAAGTAAGAAAATGTGCATAACTAATGGATCTAATTAAATAATTATCTTTTTGAAAGTTTAAATTTTTTGTTTGTTTCTACACAGGATTTCTCTGTGTTACCTTCATGACTGTCCTGGAACTTGCTTTGTAGACCTGGCTGGCCTTGAGGCCACAGCCTCCCTACTGCTGGAATTAAAGGCATGTGCCACCATCTCTAGGCTTAAATGTATTTTACTTTGTGTGTGCGTGCGTGTGCATGTGTGTTTGTGTATGTGTGTACACCACACATATACAGGAGCTCGCACAAGTCAGAAGAGGGAGTTGGAGCTCCTTGAAGTGTATGTATATGTGGTTGTGAGCTGATATGTGAGAGCTGGGTACCAAACCTGTGTTCTTTAAGCAAGAACAGTAAGCACTCAATCACGGAGCAACTGCTCCTGCCTCCTCCTCCTCTTTATCATCATCATGATCCCCATCCCCCTTTGCCATCAGATTCAAATGAGCCATCAGAATATGTGTACTACACATCTAGCTGCCAGAAGCCCTCATCTTTTCTAAGGGAAGGTTTCTATTCCTAGCTTCATGAAGTAGTGACTTTGTTTCTGTTAGGTGGCAAGGAAAGGAGTCTATGCAGTCTTTCAGGGCAAGATTGTCAACAATCTGTGCCTGTTCATTATTACTGTCATACCCTCACACTGGCTGTGATTTGGTATCCATTTCATCCATTTTGTAGAATGAATCTTTTAAAACTGTGACATTAACAGACAAGCACTGCTTCTCTGTAATATTTTCAAGGACTATAACATGTAAGCTCTGAAACGGTATTTGAAAAAGTGAATATCCAATTGTGTTATCTTTTGTTTTGTCACAGATGAAAGTGCTTTTAAAAATTGTTTGTCCTTGATGTAGTTGCCATTTATCTGTTCCTAGATATAAGCTAATATGTGATTATTTCAAATAATATATCAAGTGACTATAATAGGAGTGTATTGAATCTTTTCAAGGCAGCACAGTAGAGATATTTATGCATGATTATTCTCAACTAGTCTATAACTGCCACCCACAAGCTTACTCCCATGAAGAGCATAAGTTCCCTCCACAGCTTCAGACACCCACTCTACAAAAAAAAAAAAAAAAAAACCTTTCCTATTCACCCTTTACAATTAAATCAAGTAAAAGCTACCTGTAAGAAAGAGGCTGACCACACTGTTCCTTCACATCTTTCTAAAGACAGTTTAAACTAGAAACTGAGTCAGGACACCTTTCCCCCTCTGGAGATCTTTGAAGTCTGTTTATCCTAGCAAAGTCCTGCTGGATCTGTCTGCTAGAGAACAAAAGTAACATTCAGGGTCCCAAATAGCAGGCAATAAAATACTGTCTTGCCAGATTTGTTTTAAGCATGTTTAGATAAAAGGCACTTTGGGCCTGACATCCTAGTTTGTACAAAGATGGCAGGATAAAATATTAAGAAATGGATGCATATACATACTTGGGGCATAACCAGAAATATCCTCACTGAGAAAGTAACCAAAGACATCATTTTGTTCACTGCAAAACAGCCTGGCAATTCAGGCTGAGCACTCACAGTTGGTGTTCATGGCAACAGGTGTACACATGCTGAATATAGCACCTGAGCCATTTCTCACTGGTAAGAGTTCCATTGCTGGGAACTCATGGAATCCAGTTGCAGAGAGGGAGGAGTGATAAGAAAATGGGGGTAAGGCTACAGAAACCCACAGAGACAGCTGACATGAAAAAGGGGGAGCTCATGGACCCCAAGACTGATAGCTGGGAAACCAGCATTGGACCGACCCAGACTACCTGAACATGGGTCTCAGTTAGATGGCCTGGGCAATCTAAGGGACCTCTGACAGTGGAACCAGGATGTATCCCTGGTGCATGAGAGGACTTTGGGAGCACATTCCCCATGGAGGGATACTCCCTTAGCCTAGAGGCAGGAGGGAGGGCCTAGACCCAACTCCAAATGACTTGACAGATTTTGATGATCACTCCTAGAAGGCAACACCCTCCCTGTGAAGTGGGGGAGGGGTGAGATGGGAGGGGAGTGGGGGATATGGGAGGGAGAGGAAACTGGGATCAATATGTAAAATAAAATATATATATATATATATATATATATGTATATATATATATATATATATATTAGTTCCATTGGCTGGAACTTGCCCTTGGCTGTCTCCTGGCCTCCACTGGTAGCAGGGTATAACCATGCCCCTCCCACAAGGTAGAGGACCTGGATCTGTCTGTTAATGCAGCCACAATTCTGGCAGAATCAGATCAAGAAGTTGTGACTCTGGCTCATTATTTAAGGAGTCTTGTTCTTTCCAAGACATTTGTTCCTACACAATAAAGAGGCAAAGGATCCAGATAATCTCTTAAAGCTGCAGTTTCCAATGAATGTTACACGCCTCTATACTATGACATTATGACCAGAAACTACTTCATAACTGGACCTTCCATAAATTATGGTTACTATTATTTGTTTTTTAAGTGGAAAGTAATTATGAATTTTAAAATAAAAATCATTCTTTTAAGAAAAATAATGCCTTAAACACATCTGTTCAGAATTTGAGGACTCAAATCAAATTACAAAGTTTAAGAAATAAGAAGTTACATGCTGGGTGTTGGCACATGCCTTTAATCACAGCACTGTAGAGGCAGAGGCAGGCATATCTTTGTGAGTTCGAGGCCAGCCTGGTCTACAGAGCGAGTTCCAGGACAGGCTCCAAAGCAGTACACAGAAACAAAACCAAGAAAGAGACAGAGAGACAGAGAAAGAGAGAGAGAGAGAGAATGTAAGAAAATAAAAAAAAAGGAAATACAAATCTATGGATTGTAAGATATAGAAGCTGCTTAAGGTCTTTTCACAGATTAGTAGGATATACTTAAACAGACTCCAGAACATTTCCTTGAATAAGAAAAAGTTGGGAGACATCACTCTTTGGTCCTGTTTAGCTCAAACCAGGGCCTTGGGCTGGGTAGAGGAAGCATTGCACTGCTCTTAGTTGTTCAATGCACACCTTTCTTTTATCCAACACTCTTTACCTACTTATGATGGGAAATGTCATTATGTATATATGTTTCTCATACTGGTTAATGAATAAAGCACTATTGGCCAATAGGAAAGGAATATAGGAGGGACTAGGAGACAAGGAGAAAAGAAGAAGTAGTAAGGAGGAGTCAAGATGGAGAGTCTGGAGAAGGCAGAACCAACAGCCACCTCTCCCTGGTAAGACCACGTGGAGATACATAGAAATGGGATACTACTTAAGACAGAGCTAGCTGATAAGAAACAAGTAACTGGTCAACAGCATTATATCAAATAGAGAGTCTCGGTGTGTTATTTGGGGCTGGCTCAGTGGCAGGACCACACCGGTGGCGGGTGGAACAACCTTACTCCTTGCATACTTACAAGTAAAAATATGAGAAGACAAGCCAAACTAAACCAAGTAAATCTAACAATTTCTGAAGATAGTGATAGACAGTTACATGGGAACCACTTTCTTTGCGGTCATTAGGGGCATGCCTTATGTCCTTTGTTTATTTGTGTACACTCAAGGAATTTGGCCTGGATAGAAAATTCAGTCACCTTGTGATGTCTTTTAAGTAACATGAGTATAGTAGTTGATCAGAACTCTGAGAAGGAAATAGTGGTTGTGTTGCTAAGGACCCATTTGTACCAAATATTTGTGCACCAGGAATGAAGGACTCATTCCAGGAATTATTTGCATTTTAAAGGTATTCTCTTCCAATATGATGTGTTCCAAATGAGAGGGAGGAGCAAAGACAAATAAGGGAGGTGATGAAGCCCCTTGTCTTACTAGAAGGAATCCTTGGCATATACTGCTGAAAGACACTCACCAGCCAGAGTTAACTTGTTAGGCCTCAAGGCATGTGCTCCTCCTGCATCATCTTTCTAGTATCTAGTGCATCTCTACACATGTGTACCATTCTTATTGTTCAACTGATTTATCTTCAAATTAGCATCTAAAGGTATATTCATGATATTAGACATTTTAGAATGGTAATATCTAGCTTGTTAACAGGTGTACGATTTTCCATAGTTGCCATTTTTCATATGTGATGAGTACATTTAATATCAATTTTCTTAGTAATGAAGTACTGCCTCACTCTGTTTAAAATGGCTATTATTAAAAATACAAAACATAACCATTGTGTTAAGATTGTGAAGAAAAAGGAATCCTTTACACTCCAATAAGCATGTGAATTGGCATATGCATGGTATTAAGGTGCCACACAAAATTGAAAATGAAATTTATATATGATCCAGCACCCTCACTATTTCCTATCCATACAAAGAAATCAAATCAGTAGTTTGAAGAAATATGACACTAAATGTTCATGGCTACACAATTCAAAATAGTTGTTATGGAATCAACTGAACATTTGTCAAGGAGTGTATGGATAATGAAAGGACACATCATTCCAACTGCAGAAAACACAATGTTCTCATACTCTCATGCTTCTGGATCATTATGCTCTTGCTAGGAAGTTGCCTAAGTGTCATCATGTTCTTTCACACAGTGTAGATATTTATAGGTACACATATTTATTGTACACAAGTCCTTGGGGCCACATGGCATTTTGGATTAAGCAAAAATGTGATAATATGGTGAGTCATCACACCCTGATACTTATATGGTAGGACTGAATGCATTGATCAATTAGCTAGTAAGCTCTTCTTATCTCTGTAGAACCAGTATTACAAAAGTTTTGTCTGGTTTAAAGAGTGTCAAAAGTATTAAAAGCTGAGCTTGTATGTGTGTGCGTATATGTGTGGGTTTACATGTATCTCTATGTGTATGTATGTGTATATATGTGTACATATTCCTATGGATACATGTGTGGACAGTGGATATCCACCACAGAGTCCTTCTTCAGGCACCATCCACTACTTTTTGTTTTTTACACAGGGTCTACTACTGGGCTGGAATTTGCCAAGTAGGCTAGAAAGGCTGTCATTGAAGCTCCAGCAACCCTCATGTTTCCATCAGCCCAGTTCTGGCTCCAGCTATACCTGGCTCTGTGGCTCCAGCTCAGATCCTAGTGTTTGAACAGCAAACACTTTACCAACTAAGCCAACACCCCAGCCTGGTAATTTGTTTTTTGGTCCCTTGCTAAATGATATTGAGGATGTTAAATCAACTAAAAAGCATACTTTTCAGTAAAGTATTCAAGAGTCTCTCAGATGTTCATACCCATCAACCTGAAGTTTGATCCAACTGACAACTTAAAGGTGACTTTTTAGATTGTTTACATCTCTTTGGGTAATTTTAACAGTCAGAGGAAATTTATAATCAATATTTATGGAAATAGCATGCTGGTCCTTCTAGGGTTCAACAGTCACTGATGCTCTGGAAAGAATAATTGAGGGAACCTCAGAGAGGTTGTCTCTTGGGACTGGAAAATAGCCGTTTTTTCATATGCATACAGAAATTAAAGTTCATGATGACCCTCTTATGACACTGGTGTACATATTTTCAAATGGCTAGGCTGATAGTCAATTATTCCATAACAGTTTCCTTTTTAAAATCTTAAGCCAACAAATTTAAATAATTTTGAACCCTTTTCACTTTTGTCAAACTTGACATATTACAGAAATTAAAGGGCAATATTGTGTAGTTAACCTTTGAAGGTTAGCCTGTCTTATCTGCAATTCATCTAATACAATAATTTATCTTCAAGGAAACTTTTGACCTGTGTTGTAATTGCTGCTTCTTCTCACACCCAAGTATTTCCTGACCTGTGTTAATCAGAGATAATGGATCTTTCAGTGCATTCCTGCCCCCAGTTCACACATGTGCACATCATTGCAAGTGTTTGCTCCCTGGATAACTTTGTCTCTTGCCCCCCCCCCAATCTATAAGACTCAACCCTTTCTGAGTTTCAGTTCAAGAGATTTCTCTGCTGTAATACACTAAGACCTAGACTCCACTCTGTTTTATGATATGCCAAGTTCAGTCCTGACATGGACCTAGCAATGACCCTCCGTTGATCTTGTTACTGCCTTAAATGTCATCTTGTTCAGGAGGTGATCTCAAGAACCCAGACAGGAGGAAAGTCCTTCCCCCTTCTCTCTGTTATTTAACTCTGCTGAACTGAGTGGGCATAGTCACTTCCATAACATTCTTGGGAGAGGACTATATGTACTTAAATGGCTTATCCAATTCTTCTCCCTTTTAGAGTGTGGGTTCCTTCAGGGTGGAAACTTGATCCCTGCTTCCCTGGCTCCAGAACCATGCCCAAAGAACAGGATTTCCATAATGCAATTAGTGTCACTTAAAAATGCTTGGGGTAGGAATACACCACAGGAAATGGTTCCATATTGAAGTCATGGAGTATTAGAATTGCTTCTTACTCCTGATCTTACCTAATCATCTTATGTAAATGCAGATTATTCTACATCAAATTAAACAATTCCAGGAATGTCCCTTTAAATAATATTTTATTTGTTGAAATTATAATTATGTCATGTAAAGTGTCGTTCTTCAGAGAGCCTTTCGTGTGTCCTTGCTGTACTCAGTAGTCAGAGCTTGTCTAAGTCAGAGCTGCAAATGCAAGCATCCTTGCCTGCATTCAAACTAGAAGTTGGCCTGCTTTCCTTATTACAACCTAAGCAGGAGAGGCAGTATCATTACACACTGAAGATCCAGGTTGGAGAATAACATACTAGGGTCAAGTTTTGCGACCTTTTCCATCTACCCACTCTCTGAATTTATATGTTTTTCTTACTTAAGAAACATGTGAACAATTGCTCTGATATTACTTAATTTTTGAGGATATTAATTTGACGACATGAAAAACCTGACAAAAGATGGCAGACACAAAATAATGCCCAGCACTTCAACATCATCATCCTCATCATCATCGTCGTCATCACATCATCATTTTGGATCTTATAATCTCAAGAACAAAGGCATTTGTTTACATCTTTCTATTTTACATTTTGAATGCACAAGAAAGTGGGTTTCCCTAGAGTAGCTTTGTAATCAACTTCAAAATCAAAACTAGATTCAGGAAGTATTACAAAACAGCATACTTAGTCAAGAAAACATTCTGACAAAAATAGGCTTATGGACAGCATGACCTCTAACTGTCAAAGAAGGGTACCACATGGATTTCTTGGTGGTAAGGTGGGGAGTGAATTGGAGACAGTGGGGAAAGCAACACAGAATATTGCCCCACCCCCATCCCCACCCCCAGAGTTCTGAAATGCTAGTAGCAGACACTGTGAACTTGTCTGTTTTTAGATCAGTGGAAAAAAGCCAACACAGGAAGAGAGAGAGAGAGAAAGAAAGAGAGCAAGTTAAAAAAGAAAGAAAGAAAGAAAGAAAGAAAGAAAGAAAGAAAGAAAGAAAAAAAGAAAGAAAGAAAAGAACGCCTTGGTCTATTTACTGTCTCTTGGGACCACAGTTTGGTTTCAGTTCCTTTGACTCTAGACATGAACAGCTTCTCCACCTGACAACTGCAAGGAAGCTTCAAGCACAGCCATAGCCAAGGCCTCCCCCAGTGCACCTCGGGACACAGCTACTTCTACTTTGCGTGTTTGATTTGTATATGCAGCTTAGAGTTGGTGAAATATTGGATTTAGTCATCATTCACCTATGGAACATAGATTATGTGCTATGCAATTTACTAGAAACAGAGGACATAACATAAATAACAGTATAGTAAGAAAAACATACAGGAAAGAACAGAATTTTTAAAACAGATTAAATCTAGCCATGGTGGCTCATTTTTTAATATTTATAGTCAGGAGTCTGAGGCATGTGGACCTCTGTGAATTTGAACCCATTCTGGTTTACATAGTTCCAGGCTGCATAGGGAGACTGTCTGAAAAGCAAAATTACAAACGAAAAATATAATTTTATGTGCTATTAAAAATAGTAAAAAGGAAGGAGGGAAGGAAGAAAAGAAGGCAGGTCCCAATGTCATACATGCATTATTACCATATTTTTCCAGCAGTTGGAAGGAGAATCATGGCCTAGGCCAGTGTGAGCTACATATTGAGGCCCTGTCTCAAGCAAACAACAAAAATAACAAATAGAACTAAATGGTAGAGAACTGTTAGTCAGTCTACTGCAATTAAATAGGAGCTGGTGATGAGAGACAATGCCTAGGGGGCTGTTGGAGCTGAGAAGTGAATACGCCATTGTGTAACAGTATATGGGAAGAACATGCTAGAGAAAGAGAAATGAATATGTGAAAGAACCCATGATCAGTAATTAGCTTGGAACATGCTGTGGTTAAAACGTGGAGAGAAGGGCCAGGAACTATTGAGAGTATGCTATGAGGAAGGACATCAAGACACAGTCTTATCTAGGATTTTGGATTTCCTCCTAATTAAAAAGGAAAACATGTAGGGAATTCTGAGCAGAGAGTAATGTGATCAGGCACACAAGCGTGAAAATTCCTTAGGGGCTACAAGAGCAAAGGCCATGTTGTGCTATACTGAACACTGAGTGTGGAAGGAGAACCCACTCAGACTTGGTTTGGACCTAGTTCATAGTTTTGCTGATAGGTGGAGAATAGCTGAGAATAAGAACATCAGTCAACTGAGTTAATTGGGAAAAGGCTGCTGATTAGTGACAATTACTGTGGTTGGGGCAGAGAAAGTGGTGGGAAGAGACAGGTTCCATTTGGGAGGATGCTTGTGATTTTTGTTAATATCTGAGTGAACATGTTACTAGTCATTTTGGCATGTGAGTCCAGACATTGGAAGACAATTTAGGAATACGTTTTTTAAAATATTATTTAAAATTAAAGTTAAAAAAGAGAAATGAACATGTTCAAAAAACCTGGGTTAATGAGCTTGGGACATTGAGGCTGGATATTGGAAGAGGAAAACAAAACAAGTAACTTAAGATTGCAGTCGGTAAGTAAATAAATGGAAGTTGAAAATTAATCTTTGTCTTCATAATGCAAATATTAGGTTATGAATTTATGAGTAGACTATGAAAACTCTTAGTAAAGGGATGTTCTAGTATTGTAGAGAAGATTTTCAGTTTGTAGAGAAGATGACAGATTTTCAGTGTGTAGAGGACATACAGATTTAAGATTTCTACTTTGCTTCCATACAGATTTTTTTTTCTGTAAATGTGATTCCATGTGTACATTCAACATGAAAAAAACTGAAATGATAAATCTCTAAAGTTTTCCAGTATGCCTACAAATATACTTTTCATTTTCTGGAGTCTTCATATTTTATAATATCAAAATAATAATATAAGCTAACATAAAATATAAATTTATTAAAATTGAAATAAAAAATAAACCTCAACAAATAACTCAAGCAGATGTTGCTGAATTATCTCTACAACATTTAAGTCAGAGTTATTGTTTTGAGTTATTAGTACAACTGTCTATGGCAAGTTGTTCTGTACAGTTTGAAAACAAAGAAAACATTAAACAAATTAATGAAACCAAAAATAAACCAAGAAAAATAATTGCTAAAAAAAATCCTAAAAATGCAACAAACTTAATTAATAGTATAGTCACCCTGATTGGGAAAGAAGCAGGACCTAGAGAGGAAGCACTGAGCCAAATCAATCGTCAACAGCTATTTGGTGATATTTGGGAGGATGCTAAAAAAAGTGCACAGAATCCCTAAGTTGTCTTTTCAGTAGAAATTCTGAGATTATTCTACCTGAACTGTATAGAACTGGGTCAATATATAAGCATGCCTAGTTTGTCATGGGGCAGGGATCTCCCCATGGAAGAATACACAACGTGAAAAGGAGATGGTAAGAAAAAGCCCTATGAAGATGGATTAGACTAAATGAAATAAGAATGAGCTCAGATTAGCCAAAAATATAGCAATATATGCATAGAAATAAAGTTTTCACATTTGTATGTTGATATATGCATGCATACTTACATGTTTGTGTTTGAGCATGTGCATATATATACATTACCATATTCTACTGAAAGGGTCATGAAAACATGTAAGTGGCAGACACCATGTCTTAAAGCACCATCAACCAACAAACTGATGGATTATTCTAGAAGTTTTTTTATAAGAGATTTTGGATACTTTCTCTATAACAAAATAATAACTATTTGAGATAGATATGTTTACTTTGATTTGAAGATTACATAAATTATTTGAGTACCAACACATTTATGTAAGACATTCCTTAAATGTTTGGAGTGTCTGCTTTATACATCAGTTAAATATATTTTTTACCAAAAATATTAAAAGGTGAAGAAAAAGTGTTGGTGAAAGATCATATCTTTTAAATTCTTTACTTTTACTAAAGATAATTGTTTGAAAAGTTTTCAAACCAAAGAGAACGAGAAGGCAAAGCATTCAGCATGATGACTGTTACTTGCATTTTATAGTATCTGTGAAAAGTGATAAGAAAGTAGATCTTGAGTGTTTCTTCAATAAGATAAAATAAATATGTGGGGTAATAAATATTTTAATTATCTAGAATTATCTATTCCAAATATATACATGCTTCAAAGCAATATGTTGTGCACAATAAATATATGAATTTTATTTGCCGATTAAAACATAAAAAGAGAAGTAACAATTAAATGTGATCATCAACTCTAGATTTAATTGGTTACTGGAGGGATAATGTTCTAAAGGCTATCATTAAATAGAAAAACTGAAATAGGGACAGGGATTGGAGAACAGTTGACTATCAGTGCAGATTTACAAAGTAGATGTTGTATATATCCGATAAGAAAGACTGTAGTCTTACAATTACACACAGAAGTAAAGGGCCTTAAGCTCACAGTATCAGAACAAAACATGTAGTCCCAGAAAGAAACATGTGGGCTAGGCAAAAAGGCTAAGATACCCATTAAACTATTTTATGACATTTTCAGGCTTGAAGTTACTCTTACTGTATTTTTTTTTTTTTTAAACAGAGATCATCTTTATTTTATATATATATATATATATATATATATATATATATATATATTATTTTACATGTCGATCCCAGTTCCCTCTCCCTCTGTCCTACCCTCTCTGCCCCCTCACATGCACCCTGACCACCCTCCCCTCCCATTCCTCCACCCCCATTCCACATGTAGGTGGGGTCATGTAAATCTGTCAAGTCATTTGAAGTAAGGACTAGGACTTCTCTCCTGTCTCTAGGTTAAGGCAGTATCCCTCCATGGAGGATGTGTCTGCAAGGTCCTTTTATGCACCAGGAATACACCCTGGTTTCACTCTCTGAAGTCCCTTTGACTGCTCAGTACTTCTGGCTGAGACCCATATTCAGGTCAGTCCCATGCTGGCTTCCCAGCTATCAGTCTGGGGGCTCGTTAGCTCCTCCTTTTTCAGGTCAGCTGTCTCTATGTGTTTCTGCAACCTGGTCTTGTCCTTTCTCTCTGCATCTGGATTCCAGCGTTTAGTTATGGGTGTGTGCTTCGGTTTCCAACAGGTATTAGATGAGGGCTCCATGATGGTGGATAAGTTAGTTGTTGATCTCATTATCCAAGAAGGGCATTTATGGTAGCCTTTCCACCGTTGCTCAAATTGTTAGTTGGCAGCAGTCTTGTAGGTCTCTAGACCTTTCTTTAGGTTTAGTTTTCTCTTTAAACCAATAATGGCTCCCTCTTTTATATTCTTCTTCTTCTTCTTCTTCTTCTTCTCTCTCTCTCTCTCTCTCTCTCTCTCTCTCTCTCTCTCTCTCTCTCTCTCTCTCTCTCTCTCTCTCTCTCTCTCTCTCTCTCTCTCCTTCTAGTCCTACCCTGACTCAATCTTTCTAGACACACATGCTTTCCTCTCGTCCCCTTCTCTTTCTCCTAGTTAAGTTACTTTTTTTGTTTGTTTGTTTGTTTTGTTTTCAAGGCAAGGTCTCACTTTGTATTCAAATATGGCCCTGAATGCAGCCTCCAAAAAAAAAAAAAATAGTAATTCTCTTGCTTCCACCTCCTTTGAGCTGGGATTACATGTATGAATCACTGTACTCAAGGCTTTGAAAATATGTAAAAGTTAAAAAAAATAAAAGAATAAGTAAAAATTTCTGGTGAGTATTTGAAACAGATAAATTTTCTTTTCTTGACAGCCTTATCATGAAAAGAGCTTTTGTTGCTTTTCATGTTCAGATTTGTCAACCATGAAAGGAAAGGACAATATAACTTGCTTAAAATTATTTTCTTTCAAAAAGACAAATGAAGTGAATTAAGGTATACTCACGAGTTTCTACAATATTTATCCAGAATCAAAACAAGCTGTAATGATGTTCCCAGAGACCACATGGCAGCCCTTGTTTCCAAGGTGAAAGGATTTTGAGGATTTGGTAACAACAGAATAAAGCAAAAATAAAGGCTCACCATGAAATATCCGCAAATGAAATGTTAAGGGGAAAGAAATTAGTTCCAATCCAGGTACCCATACCAACAGGCTAGCTCCTTTACTATGACCATTATAAAATTACTAATTCTAATGATATTTCCCTTTAAATTTGGTTTTAAAATAAAAAGTAGTGTTTTTCTCAATAATATTAAAGGAAAAAGTATCAAGCAAAAAAATTAGAAACCATTTTCAGTTTTTGTCTAAAATTATGAAAATAAAACTGAAAGGAATATGGACAACATTAAATCTAAGAACCAAATTTTAACTGGTGAAATATTAAAATAAAAAAACTAAAAAATAAACATCATCAATGTCATATAAGTGAAAAAAATAATGTCATTCCCAAAAGAAAATTTAAATTTTTAAAATGTAAAAACCAGGAAATAATACTTTCTACTTTCTATTGCTCAGATGTGTAAATTAGACTGTATGTCATTGAATTTATAAAGATGGCTGTATCCAGTAACAAAATGGGCTTACTTATATATTTCATTTTTACAAAAATAATTTCATTGATTGATGTGCACATTCTTTGAATGCATTTATTCACACTACATTTTGTACATATAATAATTTTCCCACTTATTCAGAACATATTTTGTGTATATAGTAAACTGAAATATGTTATGTTTGGCACTTACTTGTAAGTTACATTAAAAACATAGCGTGCCCAAGGTATGTGACATACATTTTAGTTTTGAAAATCTGGAAGACCCGATCATATTTTTTTTTGCTTTTTAGTTTTTCAAAAGAAGCTTTCTCTGTGTAGCTCCTGCCTCTGACTCCCGAGTGCTAGGATTAAAGGCATGTACCACCACAACCGAGCAGAAGACCCAAGTATTTTAAAGACAGAATATGTTTAAATTCAAATCATGTCATTCCTCTTAGTTTGAATATAAATCATATTCTAACAGACAACTAACTTTCTCCACTTTATTCTTGCACATGCAATAATGGCTAAATGAAGGAAAAACAATATATGAAAGAAAGAAAGGAAGAAAGAAAAGAGAGAGAGGGATTCTTAGTGTTCCAGTGTTCTTGTGGTAGTCTATTCCTTTATACAAAAAACAAATAGGATTAGTGTTTTCAAGTAAAATAAGTTTGAAAAATGCATTTGGCTACTGTTTAGGGTGGGCTAACTCATAACAAGCAGGGGACTCTCTTACATAATGGTCAATTTGGGGATTGTCAGTGTGCAAAAGAAACACCTACTTGCTCTGAGCTTATCAGTATCCACCCTGGGCTTCGAATATCTCACATATCCCAGAAGCATCTCCCTTGTGTCCCAGTGACAATTGGATCTTGTTAAAATTTGGTTTTCAGCAGCCATGCACTTTCAATAGTCATTTGTATCTCGAGCAATAGTATCACATGAATGGAATCTAGCGAGACATCAAAATGTATATGTGTGTATACTTATATTTTTTATAAGTCAACATTTATTTCCAACTGATATTACAATATTCATTCTAATTCCAGTGAAAACATTTTGATTTGGGGGCAGTGAGTCTCTGAGAAAAGAAACACAAATCTAAATGTTGTCCAGAATGTCCCTTCAACGTTCTCATGTCTCCTGGAAACAACTAGTCAAGTACTCATGTTTCCTGTCTGTAAATAGATTGTTTTCAAAGAAGAAATTCTAAACTTATTTTCCACGATCTAGAAGCAGGCTGCTAATTCAGACTTATAATAATTCACATCAACAACAAATCTGTCCTGCCAACAAGACAGCATGTTCTCTATGGCCTTAGTCTTTATTTACTGCTCCAAGTTACAGTGCTGATTAACTTACTCCATAATTTTCTCCTGATTCATATCCAATATGCACTGTAATGTCACATAGTATATAGAATACTCACAATACTTTGTAGTTCATGATATCAAAATATCTCATAGTTAAAAACAGATATTCAAAAATACAGATACTGATAAAGTAGACATTAGAAATAGTATTGTTGAATTAACATAGCCACATTTGAACAGAAGTGTCTTTGAGTTCGTGTGTGATAAAGAAGTACAGTGTTATGGGATTCTAAACTACCAACTTACTTTAAGTTATGGTTAAAATATCCAACTTTCATTATCAATTACTTTCCTGAATTTAAAATACTAAACATTTGTTTTCCTGACTCTGTTGTAAAATAATAGTGACTATGGTTAGAGCCCAGTGTGTGAAAACAATTTTAAACAGTCCGTATGTACCAGGAACTGCAACAGAATGAGGAAGACATCACTGCGTAGAAACACTGCAAAAACAAGACCCAGCACGAGAAGAGATAATGGGGATTTTCTACTAGAGACCATTATTGTCCATTTTAAAAGTAAAATTAAATGTGCCCTCAGATAGGCCAGTCTGGATGTTGATTTTAGCAAGTCTCAAGCAGTGACTGTGTAATATGTGTCATTTTCTTAAATTGTTCAAGTTTTGCAAGTGTTCACAGGCAAACTATGCAAACCTCAATTGTGTAACTCAACAGTGCGCTTGAGTGCCATTGTTCTTTGTAAAACTGGGTTTTATTAACTTCAGTGTGGGATAATGCTTTTAGCAAACTTTAAAAAAAACAAGAGGTACTAAAAGGAAGGCTGTTACGTTTGTGTATTTGAGTACATGGCTAAATAGAGTTAACTTAGACAGGCGGCTTCTCCCACTGGCACAAATGGAAAACGTATTTGTCAGGACTTAACACCATTTTCGAACTTGACTTGTGAAACTAGGGGAGTTTGAAATGTAATTACTATTGAGAATTATCTTTGTTTTAGTTTTTTAATCTACTAAGTATTATACATTCAAGCTGCTCTTATTATGAAAGTTAGATTTACTTATTTAGATTTCAAATTCGTGAAATAGATTTAGAAATCATTTTTAAAAATTTAAGTATCATAATGTAGTAATATGAAAGCATCCCCAATACTACATATTAAATAACATCATTTTTATAGTGGGCAAAAAGAAATATATTTTTTAAGAAAACTGTTCAATAAATGAAACATAAAAGAGAATAAGAGACTAAAAGAGGATTTGTGAATGTTAGGAATCAACTGGTGGGAGGAAAACTAAACATTCAAATTTATTATTAATCCAAAAGTTTATCCAGCAGTTAGCTGTGTGGGCTGTTACTTATAAATAACAAAGATAGTTTTTTTTCCTTTTGTAGCTAAATAACTGAAGTCAAAGAGAACTTTAATTTTTTTACAGTTCAGTAAAAGCTTATATGTGAGGTTAAAACTTGGTAAATTAAGCAAACATTCTTCATCTAAAAACTTTTACTATTTACATGAAATGAATCCCAGACTTAACACAGGCTGATTTGTAATCTGGTCAGAATTCATATCATTATATACTGGTATACAAATAGAAAGCCAAATAATAAAATGAAAAGTAGCAAATGACATGTTCTCCTTACCCCTGGGCCTTGTTTGTAGTTGCTGGTCTATCTACTTGATCTGCATTTGACGAGCAGCACCTCAGAGAGCTCTGTTTTCTGACAGACTCTCTTCACAAGTGGCAAAAATATCAAGCTTTTGCTCTGCAAAAGGATAGTGTACAAAAAAGAGGAAGTTGCAAAACACCAGTCAGTATGCTTTATCAGTTCTACAAAGAAGAGAAATTATTCATGAGGCCCTTACAATCATGGAAAGTGAACTATAATTTGTGTATTTATTCATATATAATTTATGTATGCATATATTTACTTAAACCAACTTAGAGAAGTCCAGTTATTGACTTCTATACTCTGTCAAGTAGTGATCGCTTGTATAAGGAAATAGCTCCTCATGGCTAAATGATGCGTATAGAAAAACAAAACCAGGAAAAAAAAAAAAAAAAAAAAAAAAGCTGTTCTATGTAGAAATGGTAGAACTGACACATGGCACATAAGCTTGTTTCTATAGATCTAATTATTTAATTGGAGTATGACCCAAATACTCATTTGACTACTGGAGAAAGAGAGGACTAGGGAGGGAGAGGAAGAGGAACAGTGAGAGATAGTATATATAGAGCGAGCATATTTTCCCAGAATTGGGGTAGTGGTTATTTACCTGTAAGTCTTAAACTTCCTTTCTCATGGCAGTGGTCTGTTACATGTAGATAAAGCACTGCAAAAATGAAACTGTTACTTATCCACGATCTCTCACAACTTCAGCCACAAGATTGAAAAACAGGCACAGATCTTTTATCACTGAACATGAAGATGGTAAAGTTTCTTACCAGTTAGGAGAGTAAATGGAACTATTTGAGGGAAGAGGGCTGAACAAAGACATATGTTTACAAATATTAGGAAGAGCTAATCAAAGCAGAAACTATAGACAACTTCAATAAATGTCTCTATGCAGATAATTGTGCATATTTCATATATACATACATAGATGCACATTTCTCTCAGGTCAGTGTGACAGATAATAAAAGTCAATGGGTAGCCAACTGGTAACACTTCCACCTTCACTTGCTTAAGTGGGAAGATAAGGGGATGGATTGCAAGAATAATACAGGAATTATGCAAAGCTTTACACACAGCAAGAACTACTTTCTGGACTTTGGAAACCATCATGCTGAGGGTATCACACTAAGCTTTTTTTTTTTTTTTTTTTTACTTTTTAAAAATAACTTCTTTGTAGATTATATTATAATTACATCACTTCTCCTTCCCCTTTCTGTTTCTTCCCTCCAACTTCTTCCATATCCCCTCCTGGCTATTTATCAAGTTCATAGTCCTTTTGTGTATGTGTGTGTACACACACACACACACACACACACACACACACACACACACACATATATATATATATATTCATGAATACTTAGCTATTACCTGCATAATATTACTTGTATGTTTTCAGGGCTGATCATTTGGTAGTAAATAACCAATTGATGTGTTCTTCCAGGAGAAGACTGTTTCTCTAGCTGTCAGTATTACTTAGTTTCCTGAAGTTCTTTGTGTAGGGTTGCAATGGATGAATCTACAATATGATCCTCCAAGTATGGGCCAGAGATGGTTGAGGAAGAGGGCAGAAATGATTGTAAGTGCCAGTGGATCAGGGAGTGTGCTGTGAGATTATGTCTCTTAGGAATGTCAGAAGCTACTCCCATAAAGTGTCACCAACATGACTGCCAGAACATGAGATGAACAAAAGGCAATAATAGATATGCTAACATGGACTTGGGCAAAGTCCAAGAGGCCTTAACCCAATACCCTAATCTTTTATTTAACTGTATGGTCAAAAGACCAATGCATTGGGGAATGAATAAAAATGGAAACAGTTTTCATTTCACTTACACACATATTTAATGTGAATTGGCAAGAAGTAAAATTAAATAAACCAAGCTAAAGAGAGTTGCCTACAGTGAAATACCACAAAAAGAAAACCAAAACAAACAACAAAAAAACCTATAAGCAATAACAACCTAAGTGCCATCATCTAAAATTTGATTTGAATTCTTCAGTGAAATCCAGGCAGAATAGTCCATTTAGGAAATGCCACCAGTGTGATTCAGTTATGCTTAGGTGGTTTTTTTGTCATGATTTTATAACAGTAGGATCATACAGCTATAATGGTGCAGTCTTAGCTCCTTAGCATCTGTGGGTACACTAGTAGTACCCCTTCATCTGTGGTTTCCCTATCTAATGTTTCAATTACATGTGTCCAACCACAGTCCAAAAACATTATTTGAAAAATTATAGAAATGATATATAATTTTAAATAGGCAGAATTCTGTAGCATGATAAAATCTCAGCCAGACTGCCTCTTACTATGTTGACCATGAATCATCTGAGTGCTCAGTGGATCTGCATGTGGGTAAGAATCCACTCACAGTCAGTTATTAACCCATTTGTGCTCTCGGTGTTCACACTATCTTAGGGCCTACACTCAAGTTCCCTATGTTATTAATCATGGCTCTAGCATTCTTAAATAGTGAAGCTCTACCCATACCAAAGAGAAGACATGAAGTTCTCCTTCTTGGTGCCAAGGTGAACATCTTGGCAATTCAAGGAAAAAATAAATCTTATTGGGACAAAGTTAAGTAAGGTTTAAGGTAAGAACATAGAAAACATTAGCATGAGTAGAGTTTGGTACCAGCTGCTCTCAGGCATCTGCTGTAGGGAGATCTTGAAATATATCCCCTAAAGATAAGTGGCTAGACCACTGCCATCATGTCTCTTTTCTTTTCTTTTCTTTTCTTTTTCTTTCTTTTATTTATTTTATATAATCAAGTACATTTAAATGAAAATAAACATTTATAGAAAATATTTGGGAATTTGGGCGTTGTTCTTTCCAAACTACTTCCTGCTGGTAAGGGGCCCTGTCATGGGGGATTTGAAGAAGATTCAGAAATCCTGGCTGTAGTCTGTAAGGCTGCTTTGTCCAGCTGTTTTGAATGTAGGATCACCTGGTACTCTGTTTCAGGTGGTCTAGCTTGATCAAACCATATTAGTCTGGAAGGAATCCACACCTTTTCATTTTCTGTGGAAACAAAAATAGAAATCCTTTTCCCCAGTAACTTGTCCTTGAACTTAAATTTTGGAGTCAAAGCATTTTTTTAAAATTTAATTTATTATTTTACATGTCTATCCCAGTTCCCTCTCCCTCCCTCTCTCCCTCCCTCCTTCCCTCCCTTTTACCCTCTCTGCCCTCTCACATGCACTCTAAACACCCTCCCCTCCCATCCCCACACCCCAATTCCATATGTAGGGGAATGCCATCTAGTTGGGGTTATGTAGATCTGACAGGTCATGTGAAGTAGGGACTAGGGCTTCTCTCCTGTCTTTAGATTAAGGCAGTTATCCCTCCATGGGGGATGTGTTCGCAAAGTCCTTTTAAACACCAGGGATACATCCTGGCTCCACTGTCTGAGGTCCCTTACACTGCTCAGTCCTTCTGGCTTAGACCCATATTCAGGGGGGCCTGAGTCAGTCCCATGCTGGCATCCCAGCTATCAGTATGGTGGCCCGTTAGCTCCTCCTTGTTCAGGTAAGCTGTCTCTATGTGTTTTTGCTGCCTGGTCTTGTTCTCTCCATATGCATCTGGGTTCTACTTCAACTCAGTGTTTATGTATGGGTGTTTGCCATCCTATATCCGACAAAGGGCTGATCTCCAAAATATACAAAGAACTCAAGAAACTAGTCAACAAAACACCAAATAACTCTATTTAAAAATGGGGTACAGAACTGAAGAAAGAATTCTCAATAGAGGAAATCAAAAAGGCTGAAAGACACTTAAGAAAATGCTCCACATCCTTAGCTGTCAGGGAAATGCAAATCAAAACAACTTTGAGATACCATCTTACTCCTGCCAGAATGGCTAAAATTAGAAACAACAATGATGACTCATGTCGGAGAGGATGTGGAGAAAGGGGAACACTCCTCCACTGCTGGTGGGAGTGCAAACTCATACAGCCATTTTGGAGATCAGTATGGCAGTTCCTCAGGAAAATGGGAATTAGTTTACCAAGGACCCGGCAATCCCCCTCTTAGGCATATACCCAAAGGATTCACATCCATGCAACAAAGACATCTGTTCAACTATGTTCATAGCAGCACTATTTGTAATAGCAAGAACCTGGAAACAACCTAGATGCCCTTCAATTGAAGAATGATAATGAAGATGTGGCACATCTACACAATGGAATACTACTCTGCAGAAAAAAATAATGGTATCATGAAATTTGCAGGCAAGTGGATGGTACTTGAAGAAACCATCCTGAATGAGGTAACCCAGTCACAAAAAGAGGAACACAGTATGTACTCACTCATATATGGATTTTAGACCTAGATCAAAGGATCACCAACCTATAATTCCCACCACCAGAGGAACTAGGATACAAGGTGTATTCTAATAGATTCATATAAAGTCCCTCACAGAACTGGGAAGGGACAAGTCCCCCCAGAGCTCAGGGGAAGTGGTGGGGGGCAGCGAATGGAGAGAGAATTAGGAGAAAACGAGGGGGAGGAAAGGAAAACATGTGCGACCAGGAAGATTGAGCCTGGTTAAGAATAGAAGACAGGAAAGAAAGAGAGAGAGACAGAGAGAGAGACAGAGAGAGACAGAGAGAGAGACAGAGAGAGACAGAGAGAGAGAGACAAAGAGAGAGCATGAAAGAGGGAGCCAATATTGGTTTGAAGATAAAATTGAACACAAACAAAGGTCTAGAGAACTACAAGACTGCTTCCAACTAACAAGTTGAGCTTCCGTGGAAAGGCTACCATAAATGCCCTTCTCGGAGAGTGAGATCAACAACTAACTTCTCCATGGAGCCATCATGTGCCTTTTCATCAGCACTGTTGTCTCCCGAGAGGCGGTGTCCATGCTTCTTCAATAAGTACTTCATTTTGGTAACTATGCTTGAGATTCTTCTGGCTTCTCAACTTCTGCTCACTGACCTAATCCAACCTATTGTTCTCTTTTTCTTCCTGTGAAATTTCTGAGGTAATTGCCAACAATTCTCCTTGACTCATCACATCTTTCTTCTGTATTTGTGTTAAATGTGACACATATTTTACCATTTTAGCCATTTTATGTGTATAGTTTGAAGATATCAAGTATATTCACATTGTGGAACATCAGCACCACTACCTCCAGAACTTTCTCATCTATCTATGCTGAAATTTAGTGCTCACTCAACAACCTGCCCTTGCTCCCTCCCTACACTCTCTAGTAGCCACCATCTACTTCCAGCATTTGACCAGTCTGGGTATCACAGTTAAATGGACTCACATGGCCTTGTCTCTCATGCCTGGTTTTTTTTTTTTTTTTCTATTTAGGTTCCTGGTTTCTAGCATCTGTTCATTTTCAAGGCTGAACCATGTTCTGTTGTATGCATATCCCACATCTTATTCGTCATCAGGGGATAGCTGATTTGTTTCTTTCGTGGTCGCTTATGGATGCTGCTGTTATAAACAATGCTGTGTAAGTATCTGCATGCAGTTCTTTCAGGTATGCATCTTCAAAAGTGTGTATCATACAACAATGCCATTGTTAGTATTTGAAGGGAGTGGCACACTACTATGTCCACCTTGTGTCATAATTTTTCCTTCTGCATTTGGATTCCTGCTTCCCCTTATTCACCAAGCCTCCTCACTTGGCAGGAAATGAGCTCCCTGTTCTCAACAGCAATGACTTTGAAGCCTTCTTGTGCCATCTCTTTTCAGCACATGCCCTCTACTGACCACTTCCTCTCCCTGGACATGCTCTCTGAGCTTCAGTTCTGGACTTCCCCTTTACCTCCTCTGACAGAACGTAACTTCTCTGATTTTCTTGTAGGAGCTTCTAGATGTATACCCACTGAATTCTGCTATTTCTTGGAGTTCATTCTGGTAGATCTTCTCACCCCAATGTCTCCTCAATACTCTTCTACTTACAGGTTCCATCAACAAAGACAAACAAATGTGAAATCTATCTTTTCAGAACAGATGTTTTGATATTGTAAAGTCCTAGACCATGTTTCCCTGTGATCTGTAGGGAAAAAAATATCAAAGACCAGGCTCTACTATGTCTACTATGTCTACTATGACAAAGCTACTGCCACTTCTGTGCTATTTTCTCATCTGTAAGGGGGCCCTTAAATGTCCAACTAAAATAGTATTGTAAGATTGCAAAACATAAATTACTTTCTTAATGATTATAGTATAACATGAAGACAAAAACAAAGCTCATTTGAATTCTTTCCAACATTGTTTTTCTACCTATGGTGTAAGCACTATGTATACATTTAGTTTATGGTCACACCACCCCAAACACATCCTACCTCATCTAATGTATGTATTTGATCCTTACTCCCTATTTCCTACAAAACTACACCTATATAGTTATAAGGTACACAAAATTAAATTGTTTTGTGAGTCTATTCAAAGCTACATAAAGCATCCTGCATGTTTTCTCATTGTGTCTCTTAAAACATAATTTGAAGATATTTCTAAGAATGTGTGTGTGTGTGTGTGTGTGTACTTGTGTATGCTTGTGCATGTGTATTCATTATACACATCTTTGTACAGATATGCATAAATGGAGGCTATTGGTGGGCTATGTATGCCTTACTCAGTATCCCTCTGCCTTATTTTCTTTTTTGAGACAGAATCTCTCTCTGAACCTAAAGCTAACTGATTAAACTAGACAGGATCACAGGAAGCTCCAGGGCGCCTGCCTTGTTCCCAGTGCTAAGATTACTGGTTCATGTCCCTGTACTTGGAATTTTATTTCTAGATGCTGAGGCTTGACTTTGGGTCGTGAAGTTTGCAATACAAGCACTTTACCAACAATTGTTGCTTGTATTTAGATTATAGTACTAATATAATAATAATAATAATTAGATAATAGCTTATCATTTTGGTCAATAATAATCCTAAGAACTTTTTTTTTGAGTCCTTCCAATGTTTATTATAATGGGTCAGCAGCAAGAGGGCTAGAGGGATGGGACTCCAGACTCATTTGTTCCTCAAGTAGATCTTTGGGGTCTGCCACCTCTCAGGAGCTTCCTTCAGGCCTGCCTTCAGCCAGACGCGCTTCAAATCCTTCCCAAACTTGATCTGCTTCCTTTTCATAAGTCCTTCCCGGACTTTACACCGCTAAAATCGTGTCCTCTTAATCAGTTTGTGGTATTTGTGGTGGTTCATCTTCTGTCTTCGGATCGTCAACACATTTTTGCACTGCACTACAGTGGCATCCCAGACGTCCCAGACTCCCTGTTTGGCTTCGTCCTCCTGGCTGGGTGGACACTCGTAGAATTGGGAGGGAACCACTGTCGTTGGGACTCCAACATCCAGTCTGGGCAATAGGTATTGAGCAGTGAGCCAGCTCTCTAGAGGACTGATGGACATCTTCCTGGGAACCAGGAACTCGTCGAGCTCCAGCTGGTTCCCCTTACCAGGAAGGGAGGCAGTCCGATTTAGGCTTGCAGGCTGCAAACAGTAAAGGGGTCGGAAAGCATGACTGCCAATCACTCCAGCACCAAGCTGGGAATGACTGAAACCTGCCCAGGGACCAGCCCTGACCAGCAGTGAAGTCAGGCGTGCCAGGAACATGGTGAGCTGATGGCCAGGCCACAGGTGCTCAAAGCAAACAGAACCAGGCCAAGGCAGGCCGCTGACCTCTCATGCATTCCAGCTCCCCTCCAGCTTATCTCTTTCCCTAAGAACTTTTAAAAGTCATGTAGTTTGGAAGAGGAGCACGGATTCACTATTTTCCATTGTTTTAATCCATACTTATTACTGCAAATTCATCCCCCACTACAATTCCTCCTCCTCCTTCACTCCCATTTCTTCTGAGTCTGAAGGTCAGGACCTCTAATGTGAAACCCTAACATCTGGAGTATTGAAAAATAGAAACTCATTTGAGTTCTGACATAGTTTACATATGGAAAATTCCACCCCTGATTTCATATAATAGGTCAGAGTCAAAATATTGTTTGAAATTGTCTTCAGCTTTTGTGTATAAGGAAGGTATGCATCATATGCAAATAAAGTGAGAGTTTAGACTTAGGCCATAACCCCACATTTACCGTTACGTACAAATATTCCTTCACATTTCAGATAAGGTATATTCATATCACATAAAAGTATTAAGGGACTAAAGTGTTGGCTCAGAGGTTAATGAACTTGTCCCACATGTGTGAGAACAAACCCATAGAAATTGAAGTTGATGCAGGATCTGCTGGTAATCTACCCTGCCACAGATGTAGAGGGACAATTCCCTAAGCAATTGGATGACCAGACCTGCCCAAAAGATGAGTTCTAGGTTTAGAGAGGGCCTCTGCCTCAGAATATAAGGTGAGGTGTTATCAAGAAAGACTCCTCCCATCAGCGTTAGGATTTTACAAACATGCTTTGCACACACAAGCATTTATAACTACACACACACACACACTCACGCGTGCATGCACAAACAGATATTACAAATGCATACAACATACATACATATACAAAAATTTATCACATGACCATTCATATTTCATTGGAAGGAGATTTCAATTAAGATAAAAAGACACTCATGGTTTTATCCATTAGTTCCTTCCCAAGCTTATCTTCATGGGACTCTAAAATTGCAGATGTGGCACACCCTTTCAGTTGCTGTCTTCACTGCTCAGTGGTGAGGGATGTGCTTCTCGTTTATTGATTTTATTTTTAACTCGTTAAAGAAAGAGTCTACTATTTTAACATTCATGTATTTTCTAGTTTTGTTTTTATTAAATGAAAGAATCAAAGAGGAAGACCTGGCCTGATGTTGTCAAGCATCTCTGACGTCATGTTTTCTTATTTCTAAATTGTGAAGGAGACTCCACAACAGTAAGCTATCAAAGACAGAGAGCCAAGAGGACTATGTTACCTGATAAGTATGGTGCTAGTAATTTCCAAACCTAATTTGAGACATAGAATTGAACACATATTTATTCGACATGGTCAGTTTGTTTTTGGAAACATTCCAAAGATTTAAAAATTAAAACGTATTGCAGTAATAGTGAAGATTTTTAGAGAGTCTTCCATCCACTTAATATTTTTCATTTGAAATTTGTAAAGAGGTACAATGGAAGAAAACCCATTAACAGACTTTGTGTCCTTTGCAGAGATGTGCTCTTTGGTCCAGATGCTGACCTCTATATTCCTCACCAGGCTGCCTTGCCCCCTCACTTCTGACTAACTTTGGCCAGTGGAAATATTAGAATTGGGTGTAGGAATTTTTTTATTATATTTTATTTTATTTTATATAACAAAGTCCAATTAAATGAAAACAAACATTTATACGCAATATTTGGGAATTTGGGCGTCGTTCTTTCCATACTACTTCCTGCTGGTAAGGGTGTAGGAAATTTTTGAGTGCCTATATCTTCATATTCTTGCTACGTATGTATTCAAAGGCAACAAGATTTCTCTACATACAGCTTCTAGTTCCAATTTGTCCCCAATTCCTTATCTATAGCTCTGTCTAGGTTCCCACAGCATGGCTCAGCCTTGATGTTCATGGCTGAGGTGGGACTGGCTTCCTGGCAAGGCAAATTGCCCGGTGGTCTGTCAAGTCTCATGGACTCCTTATCATGCCAATACCTCTAAGTTCCTTCTTGAACACTAGACACTGTTATTTTTAAATGTATAACTCAAGGAGATCTCATTCAGGATGCATATTCACCATGTCATGTAATCAAATTGCAATTTAATTTAACGTATTAGTAGGTACACAGTATCAGAGGAAATACAAAGGTTCAAGTTTAAGGAGATGTGCCAAGTAAGGGAAAACAATTGCTTCACAGAGACCCAAACAATGCTTGGGTATTTGGAAGGGAGAATCAAGTTGGAAAGGATACAGCAGTCAGAGAAAGAGAATCACGTGATATTCAGGGGATATCAACTCATTGACTGGTAAGAGCATCGGCAAGGAAGTGCTGCAGCTCAAGCCAGGGTAAGTAATGTGTGATATTGTTAGAAAGAGCTTGGTGAACATCCTCAGAACAACAACAGAATGAAGTAAAAACTAAAAGCAGAGCTTAGAATTGCAGCCATGCTTAGCACTCATGCTCTGGTTTCATTCCACACCATAAGAAAACACAAGGAGATGAAAACAAAGAACTTGCAATGTGAACAGTTAGAGCTTTGTACCTTCACCTTTTCATGCCCATTACTGTTAGTTTCTTGCAGAGAATCTGTAAGATATTTCTCAGAGAAACAAGTCCTTGCCTGCTCCCTGCCAGGTGAGGTGCAAGGCATTGACTTCTTGGACTTGTTAGCACTGCCACAAACATATGATCACTGTAAATAAATTAAATCCTTTCCCTTTGCCAACACTCTGACTGCTTCAAAAGTAATTGTATGATCCAAGCCAACAAAGAAGATAGAGTCCTAGACATTCATGGTCTCCTTTTAGCAAATTATAAGGACCCACAGTGATAAGAGAAGCAGGGAGAAAAAGAGGGACAGATTAAAATGAATTTTAAACAAAACAGGTGACAGGGATATTGGTGAAGTGTTTTATTTAACCTAATTATATAAAACCATAACAATTTCAGTAAAACAATACATACTATTTCCACTTTTAAATGTAAATTTAAATCACTTAAAATTAAATCCAATGAAAAATTCAATTTTTGTTCACTAGCCTAGCCCCATTTAGAGTGCTCAGTAGCATCAAGCAACATTGTCCTGTACTGTCACTCTTAGAGTGTAAAGGGAGTAAACTGAGAAAAATGCAGATGAAATTATGTTTCAATGAAAGGTATCTAGCAGCTACAGCATCCTTAAAGGTTTGGGTTTTCCACTCAAGTTAGAAATGACACCATTCCTTAGACTACCCTTACATACTGTAAGATTTTCTATGAACAAAGATTCACTTGTGTCTTTAGAGTGAGGCAGCCAGAGAACTCATCTCACATCCTGTATTGTTTTCTTTTTGAGATGCCTGTGTTACACCTAAGACTCTGGTATGCTTTGCCCACCATGCCATTGAGCTCCACAACAACTGGGTAATCTCATGTTGAGTGGGGGCTATCTCAATGTTTCTGTTCATTCATGTCATGACTTGGAACATCCCTATGGCAGTTAATGGCAGTGGTTTTCTAATTTCTGCTTCAAGATCATCAGGTAGAGTAAAAGGTGGAGTCAAATATGGAAGGAACAAAACAGTAAAATGTTTTCTTCTGTATGAATTAACTAAAAGATAAACCCTTATTTGAGAACTGCTCAAATAGGAAAACAATAAGATAAAGAAGTATACTATTAATTACACATAAAAGGTGGTATAAGTAATCCAAAGATTCTTGATACATCCCATTTCTTCATTATTGTAGGGTCTCAAAAATTACATTTGTTTAATAGAACCATTAAATTATAAAGTAAAAATTATCATTTCTAATCTTGTTAGATAATAAGTATTATGCTTTAAAAAAGTTTTTTTTTCATTTTTTTATTTGATATGCCTAAATAGCTTCAATTAGATTTTTCTAACTGGCATTTCATTTTCATTTTTTATAAATATAAAATTATTTACGATATAATAATTTTCATTCTTGAGAATTTGGTAAATTTCAACAAATGGTTATATAAATTCTAACTCTTAGAAGATGAGTTATACTTAAAAAAAAAAAAAAAGCAAATCTCTCTGTGTGCTAAGAAACAGTTTTTTTCCATAAAAGCATTTCAAATAAAAGAGCAGATTTTATATAGTAATGAAATGCTTTATTTCTGCCAACTGGATGAAGATATGTTTGTTATTTCTATATTAAAACAAAAAAGCCAGTATATATGAATAGCACATAATCTGCACAGTACAGAAGTATGTGTGGCAAAATGGGGATCAGATCAAGAAAAGTAATCCCTAGAGTGAAGTGTTAGCAAATATCTCACTGACACCCAGAGGCTTATGCAATAGTCCTTGGTGGCAGCCACAGCAAGCCAGAGCCACTGTGAAATGTTGGGCTGCTTTCATAATCAGAGTTCCAGGAAACTGCAGTGCCATTAGTGTTGGAAGTTCTCATAGCATGATACATTAGCTTCCAGCATTTGCTTTTTTTTTTTTTCCTGTTTATTTGGAGCTTTGGTAAAATTTGCATTTGGAAATGGATAACACTCTGAAAAGATGTAGTATTACTATGTGGGGAAATAGGTCCATGTTTGCTGAAAGCAGCTGCCTTTATCAATAGGATTAACTATTTTGGACATTTGAAAACCAATTCCGACAGTAGATGGTGAATATATCCAGCCATCTGGCCACTACAGGCAGCCTTTGAACAGCCATTGTGACATATTGAAGAGCTTTACAATGTACTGTTTTGTTGTGCATTCCTTATTTCCCAAAAGCCAATTGCCAGCAGTTACACAGCTTTTAAAAGGCTTCAAAAGTCACTTCTGTTCTATGGTGACTTAAATTCACAAAATTATCAAAGCTCTAATCCGTGGCACATACTAGACAAATTAATCTATCATTTGGCACTCAACTAACTCAGTGGCTTGCAGTTTTTTTTTTTTTTTTTTTTTTTTTTTTTTTTTAAGTGTCAGGATAATGTACTGTGCCCCATGGAAATACTTTTTTGTTAAATAATGCATACATTAATGTGTACACAAACAGCATACACATATAAATATGTGTATTTATTTACCTATATCCATATCATAGTGGAAGGTATAGAACATGATTATGACAAAAGTTTGGAAAATAAAGACAAGTTGTGAACACTGAATGCATTGTTTATCTCAATAATTTGGGAGATAATTCATATATTTTGCTGTAAATCTTCTAGACATATCTTTATCTGTACCTATCTGTCTCATCTTTGCTGTGGGATAATCCCTCTGCTATGAATATGTATTACTCTCATTGGTTAATAATAAGTCCAATTTGGCCTACAGCAAGGCAGAATATGCTAGTCTGAAAAGTAATTTAACTGTAATTTAATTTAAATGTAACAGCAAGTTAGTAATACACTTGAACTATTGGCTGAGTATTTTGTAATTAATATAAGCATTGTTGTGTTTATTTGGGACTGGGAAGTTGGGTCAAAAAAAAATTTCCACCTCTGTTTACACATCTTAATCTATATATGTTTGTTGGTCTATTATCCAATCTATCTATCATCTATCACCTATATTACAAATTTAAATTTGAGATTTTAACATTCTCTATATTAAATTATATCAGAATTCTAAGAACAGCCGTCCTATTTTTAATTATTTATTTAATGGAGCTGGTAATATATAATGACAGGGTCCCTATGAGTGTGGTAACATTTCAAAACTTATTTCTTTGTGTAGCATTATAGCTCAGGCAGAGTACCTTCCTGTCACATGCTTGAGTCTGATATTAATTCCAAGTGCCAGACAACATTTCCCCACACTTTCAATATTTGAACAGTAGTATGTACTCCTTTACAGAACACATGGAATAATGTATACAAAATTATAGTATATATACATATATGTTCTGCCAATTGGATGAGGATATATTTATTTCTTATTTTCATTCTTTTTATTTTTGGAGGTCTTAAAGTGTGTTTTGTTTATTTGTTTGTTTTATGTATGAAGACTAACATGATTAGTTTCACTGGGTAGATGGTCTTGAATAATTCATTCAAGGTCACTTAGTCCAATTAATGAAAACTATGTCCTTTGTGTACTAACGTAAACACTGACAGCACATGTTCAGCCCATATTTACAAATCAAATTGTGGATGCTGGAGCAGGTGTGGCAAGAGGCGATCCCAGGCCCAACTACCTAGCTTTGGTTCCTGTAGACCTTCAGTAAGCCATCTTGCCTTCAAATGGCCAATAAGGAAAAAAGGTGTTATTTCTATAGGAAAACAAAAAACCCAACCTGTGCGTGTAGCACACAAGCTGCACAACGAAGCAGTGTGTGTTGCAGAGTGGGCGATATGATTAAAAAAAGTAGTCCCCATAGGGAAGTATTAGAGAATATCACACTTGTATCCAGAGAGTCATTCAATAGCTCTTGGTGGCAGCCACAGCAAGCCAGGGCCACTGTAATCACACACACGCACACACACACACACACACACACACACACACACACACACACACACTCACAGAGGCTATATAATGATTTGGGTATGATGTTATGCTTTGAAAAACTTTTATAAAAAGTATGACTCACAAATTTAGAGCAACTGATATAAATATTTTAACATGCCAAGCCTGAATGATTATGTTGATTGCTGTATGTTCCAAGTAATTTCAATTGCCATAGCTTCTGTTGTTAACAAACATACATAAAATAGCTGCTCTAACATAGGATGAGCCACAGCTTGCAAGAGTCAAGCCTGGAAATCAGCAATTGTCTGATATCAGGAATACGGGATTTATATATGTGAGATACACAAGTAACTTGTTTCTACAAAATCTTGGAAAGCTTTTCAAAGAGGATAATGTCTAAAGAAGATCATGAAGGATGTACATTACTTCAGGGACTCAGTTCCAGGGCCTACATAGCTGCCATGAAAGAAATAGCCAGTGAGATTTATCCTGAAGATGACTAAAAGATCATAGTTGAAAAGTGAATTGATCAGAAGTAACTGAAAAAATTTAGAAAACAACCAGTTTCTTTATAATTTTTAAAAAAAATTCCAAAGTTCCAAAAATAACCAGCCAAACACTTGTGAAAGTATTACCAGTATGAAGACATATTGATCTTCTCATTAGGTATCTAAATCTTTTTCCAATTTAGTTGAAAAAAGAAAATTTGAATTGCAAGAAGGACCCGAGGAAAGCGTGAGATTATTATCAAAGAGACTGGGTGAGTAAAAGTACCTTTGGGAGAGGCATTCATTCAATAATGCCAATGTCACACACTTATTTTTGATTAATAACTCACTGAATTTATTCAAAATTGCACAGAATTCCCCCAAAGAAAACAAGATAATTCTTACAAGATTCAATATGTTCTAAGCAATTTGGTGTCAACAGTCATTTGATTATAACTCTGTAACTGATTAATTTCAGAATTACAGACAGACCTTAAGCTTTATAGAGATAAGATTCCAATCTTTATGTTATGTGCTCAAAATTTACTCTCAATAGCTTTAAGGGTGCACTTTGTTAGTTATCTTTATCGGATCACATAAGCCTGATGAACATAGTACACAACAGCCAAGATTTCCAACCCTTTAATAACCCACATATTGAATTTAGTATGCTCTCTTTGTTAATTTTGTTATCACAAACTGCAAACAAAACCAGCTTATCAATAGATTGGGTACCTCACACACAGGTAATATGACTAGGTTCTCTCATCAGGTCTTAAACTGCTGAAATCATGGTCTTGGCAAGGGTTAAAATTCCTTTCTGTCATGTAGTGCTCAATATGATACAAGATGTGGATGCAGAAGACTTCTCTGTGACTTTGTAATTGAGGTCCTGAATATCTAACTTGTTTTTGACCAGAGCAGTTCTCAGGTCTCACTCCTTACCACCTTGCCCCTTCCATCTCCGAGATACTCCTGGACAATTGTGCTCTCAAGCTCCTCCCTGTTTAATCTCCATTTCTATCCCTGGATTCTAGATCAAGTGACATGTGTATTTAGATTCTTCCAAGATATTCTGATTTTGGATGTTCATTATCTTCTTAAACTCTTTCAGAGTGATATTTGTATAGTGTTTAACTGTAAAATGTGAGTATTCCAGGATCCAAGAAGCTACCTTAGATTCTGCTTCATCTTTTATGTCATTAACACATACCAATGAATATGCATAACCACTGAGCTCACACACACACACTCACACACACACACACTCGCACACATGCACACATACACATCTGTGAGACACAACAGTCTCATGCATGAGATTTGCATTTATCAACAGAGAAGAGCATAGATTACTTGTGACAAATTTGACAAAATCTGAAAAGCCGTTAAAACTGAATGTTTGGTGAGTTTCTTTTCATTTTTTTTTCTGGTGTTTTTATGTTTGAGAATATCAACTAAGAGGAAAATAAATGCAAACTCTCCCCAGCACCCCCAAAACACACAAATAAAAAGCTGCAACAAAAAACAAAAAATCCATCTGAACCTGAACCTTGAGACCTAATCCTTGTTTCCATTATACCATCAAGGTGGTTCTTCCTTCCACGTTCTTTGGATCTTGTTCCTCACCTATGAGATTGGGACTATGGTTCTAAGGCACTCCTCTGAGATACCAAAATGGTAGCCATGGGCATAGGACTAAGTAAGTGCGACTAGCACTTTCCATGAGGAATTGTGTGTGAGGCAGTGAACAGACAGCTGTGACCAAATGATCCTTGATAATGGAGGGAAGAAAATTAAGTGGGGGAGGGCTAATAAACATGAATTGTCTTCCATACAGTTCCTCATGTTGTGGTGACTCCCAATCATGAAATTATTTCACTGACACTTTATAATTGCAATCTTACTACTGTTATGAAAAGTAATTTAAATATCTGATATGTGGGATATCCGATAGACTATGTGACCCTCAGGGTGTCACAACACACAGGTTGAGAACCACTGGTTTAGAGCAATTTGGTTATTTTCACATACTCCTTACACTTGAAAATACTAGTTATAGTTTACCATTTCTTGAAGAAATTTCATGTAAGTAAATTTAATTTTAAATTTTATGGAAGATAACTAGAAATCAAAATTATTTGTGCTCTAAGAATAATAGTTATATACATGTTGGACATATATGAAGAGAACTATTGATGTCAAGCTCACAGCATGATTAAAATAAAAAATAAAACATTGAACTAATACACAATTTCAAAAATTCTCACATAGTAGAGGAAATTTTAAAAAGTGAATGACTTGTATATTTGTTATTCCTTATGAGATAATAAATCAAGTTTGCATCTTAGTATTTACCATGTATATGCCATTACCTTAACCATACTTGCACATAAAATATTCAAGTACTAAGTAGATTACGATTTACCCTTGATTTTTTTTTTTAACACTTTTTGAGACAGGGTATCATGTAGCCCCAGCTGGCCTTGAATTTTACATCCTCCTGTTTCTGCCTTCTGAATTCTGGATTAAGGTAAGCAGCCCCTTGTCTATTTTTAAGGAAGCAATTTCAATTTATTTTATTCAACATGATTTTTTTTTGCTTTTTAGCATAATATATCCTGTGAAAATATTTTTACTATTGAATAATAATAATAAGGACTAGAAAAATATTAAAGCCTGCCTTAAATACAGACTTTTAAGCTATTTAATTTAATTTTTTTTAAATGGTAAGTGAAATCCTGACTAAAACTCACAGAGATATTGATGAATCATAGTCTTTCTCCATGGGAACACAAAATGTTCCTTGGAAAAGACAAGTTAAAAACAAAATTCTGTTAGAAAAAAATAAAATATATTATTATTTACTTTTTAAATATTTTCATGACTATACTATAAAACATATCTGGATTCTCTTATTACAACTTTTCCTTAGTACAAGTTTTAGTATTTACTAAAATTATCATGAATTTAAATCTTCTATCTAAAACAGATTACATGTAAATAGATGTGGGAAGAGATAAATAATACATTCTATATTTCAGACTTTTTCATCTATTTTCCAACATAGAAACTAATATTTAAGAGCTAAAAGAACACCACATTGGTCAGAAGATCAGAGAAGAAAAGAAACCAAGGAAGAAAATACCAATCAACAAAGAGAAACTCAAAAATCATCAACTAGACCTATAATCACCCCAAATCTAGAAGCTTAGACACCAATATATGAATACAATAAAAAATGGTTAGGGCAATGTGTCACCACCAGAGCCTAGCTATCCTACTACAGCAAGCCCTGAATACTCGAACTCAGATGAATCACAAGAAAAGGACCTTAAAACTGACTTTAGGAAGAGAGAGTTCCTTAGAAATTAAATGAATAAAACCATTAAAGAAATCAAGGAATTAAAAAAAATGGTAGGAAATGAATAAATCCTTCAAGGAAAGCCAAGAAAAACAAAAGCAATCAACCAACTAACCAACCATCCAACCACACATACAAACAAAAAAACAACAAAGAGTTTAAGAAAATAATAAAACTGTTCAAGATCTGAAAATGGAAAAGAAGTAATACAGAAAACATAAAAAACATCTCTGGTTGAAGCCTCCCATTCCACCAGAGGCCAAGTTGCTCTCTAAAACCAGAGGCCAGGCCAGCATCCTGAACCTCAGAAACCAGGCCCAACTCCTTGAAAATTAAGCAGAAGGCTCCAACCCTCCAGAAGCCAGGCTAGCATCCTGAACCTGAGAGGACCTTTGACCAGATCAGAGGACATGAACATAGCCCCAAACTTGGGTAGCAACCCCGTAATGGACCAGAGGCCATCTAGGTCATCAGAAGTCCAGCTCCTAACACAGGTAATGACCTTCTACTCAATCACGGCCATAGCCAAGAGATCAGAGAGGAAATATAAACCAAAGAAGAAAACACCCATCTAACAAAGACAAATCCAGAATTTGGCACCTAGACCTACACTCACTCCAAATCCATATACCTGAACAAAAGTGTAAGAACACAAACAACAATAGCTAGGGCAACATGCCACAACCAGAGCCCAGCAATCCCACTACAACAAGCATTGAATATTCTAATATAGATGGAACACAAGAAATGACCTCAAAACCAACTTTATGATAATGATACAAGTCCTTAAAGAAGAAATGAATAAACCCCTTAAGGAAATCAAGAAATAGTAAATAAAAATTGGAGGAAATCAATAACTCCTTTAAAAAATGTCAAGAAAACATAGTTGACAGAAACAAATAAAACTATTCAAGACCTGAAAATGGAAGTAGAGAAATAAAGAAAACACAAACTGAGGGAATTTTGGAGATGGAAAATCTAGGTAAGTGAACAGATGCAAACATCACAAACAGAATATGAGATGGAAGTGAGAATCTCAAGCATTGAAGATACCATAAAAGAAATAGACACATTGGTCAAAGATGATGCTTAATCTAAGAAATTCCTGACCCAACACATCCAGGAAATCTGGGACACTATGAGAAGACCAAATCTAAGTATGATAGTAATAGAAGAAGGAATAGAATTTCAGGTCAAAGGTACAAAAAATATTTTCAACAAAATCATACAAGAAAAATTTCCTTACCTAAAGGAGATAGCTATAGAGGTATCAAAAACATACAGCAAATAGACGATTGGACCAAAATAGAAAGTTCCCTTACCACATGAAAATCAAAATACTAAACACACAGAACAAAGAAATGATAAAGGCTGAAAGGGAAAAAAACCCAAAGTAACAAACATATAAAGACAGATCTAGTAGAATTACACTTAACATCTCAGTGGAAACTCTAAATACCAGAAGGGCCTGGACAGATGTCTTGCAGAGTGTAAGAGATCACAGATACTAGCACAGAATAGTTTGCCCAGAAAAACTTTCAATCACCATAGATAAACAAGATATTCCACGATCCTATGATCAAGTCCAATTTAAACAACGTCTACTCACAAATCCAGGTTTATAGAAAGTACTAGAAGGAAAACTCCAACCTAAGGAGGTTAACTGCATCCATGAAGAAACAGGAAATGAATTATCTCACACAATCAAAACCAAAAGAAGGGAAATACACACCACCACAACCAACAACAACAACAAAAAGAGAAACTGTACCACCACAACAACAAAAAGCCCAGAAATTAACAATCATTGGTCATTTATATCTCAATACCAATGGTCTCATTTCCCCAATAAAAATAAACAAAACAAAACAAAAAACAAACAAACAGAAAGGAAGAAAACAGGATCTATTTTTCCAATGCATGCAAGAAACAATCTTAACATCAAAAATAGACATTACCTCAGAATAGAGGTTTGGAGAAAGATGTTCCAAGTGAATGTAGCTAAGAAACAAGCTGGTGTAGCTGTTGTTCTTTCATTACAGTTATAATAATAAAAGCTGGAGAATGGGTGGGAGGTGGTCCCAAGTGAGGGTCCCAAGTGAGTGGGGTCCCAAGGTAAAGGAACACGTGGGAGAACATAACAGGTTCCATAGCAGGTGAGGGTGACTGAGACACCAGGCAGATAGAGCTTAAATGAGGAGTTTATTTAGAAAGTGGAGTGAGGGAAAAGGGTAGAGACATAGAGGCACCAGGAACAGAAGAGAAGGGGAAAGAGACAGAGGGGGGAGAGAAGAAAAGGGGATAGCTGTGGCCAACCAAAAGGAGAGAGAGAGAGAGAGAGAGAGAGAGAGAGAGAGAGAGAGAGCAAAAGAGAAAGCAAAAGAGAGAGGAAGAGAGCATAAGTGGGTTGGGCAGGGGTCTAGCCTGTAGATTAGTACTCATGGAACCCTGGGCTGACCAGAGTACTGCCTGAATGCATTCTGCCAGGTGACAGGGGCAGGCCAGCGTAATGCCTGAATCCTTACAGTAGCCATTCTAATATCTAGCAAAATTAATCCAAAGACATGGGGAAAGACATTTCATAGTCACCAAAGGAAAAATTCACCAAGATGACCTTTCAACTACTAATATCTATGCCCCAAACACATCTATGCCCCATGTTTGTAAAAGAAATATTACTAAAGGTTAAATCACAATCTGACCTTCACAAATCTACAGTACACCACCCTCACCAACAGACAGGTTGTCCAGCCTAGTCTCATTGTGATTTGCTATGACTCGTTCAATTCATATCCCTGCTGAGGCCGGTTCTTTTCTGAAGGGAAACTGAGGAGTGGATCTGGGAGACAGGGGCCTTAGAAGAGTGAAGGAAAGGGAAACTTTGGTTGAGATGTATTGTATGAGAGAAGAATTTTTTAAGATGAGAAAAAAGAGAAACGTAATAAGGCACAATATATCTTGGTAACTTTGAATAGATTAAAATACTGAAAACATACAAGAATACAAATACATATCTAATTACAAGCAAAAAAGTTAGAGTGAAAACAATCTTGGCATTCTATTTTAATCCCTTACATTTCTCCATTTTTAAATATGAGTGCCACAGTACATGAACCTCACACCAATGTGCTGTTTTGATTTTGTGTAGTTAAGTTCAGTTTTGCCCCTTTGAAAATATCTGAGACTGTTTTGTCTATCAATTTGAGCGTGCTGGAGTGTTCTCAGAAGCATCCAGAAGAGGTGAATATTTTAGTCAGTAGCATAAGTAAAGAGGAGGCTCTCTCACGTGCACAGGAATCATTCAGTACACCAAATATGCAAAGACGTAGAAGGCAGGTAAAGAGAACTCATTCTCTTCAAGTTGGGACATCCATCTTCTATGTACTTGGGAGTTATTCTTCCATCCAAGGGTTTCCCCCAATATAATGTTAGTATAACCCCATATTACTCAACAGAATATTATATATCATTATACACACACACATGCACACACACACACACACACACACACACACACACACTTGAATGAGTTAATGAACAAACTGCCCTATTGATCAGAATTCCCAGATTTTTTTTTTTTTTTATTTTAAGACAGATTTTCTCTGTATAGCTTTGTAGACCAGGCTGGCCTCAAACTCACAGAGATCCACTTGCCTTTGCATCCTCACTGCTGTGATTAAAGGTGTGTGCCACCAATGCCTGGCCCAGAACTCCCAGATTTTAGTATCAAGTTTCTGCCCATTTCTCTCATTGTCTAATGCCTTCCCTATTTCATTTTCAAAACTAGCCGATGTAAGTTTTTTACTACTGAAGCACTGCCCCTTGTTCACAGTAACAGAATGTACTTAACCAAACAATAAGGAAAAATATTAATCCCACCCGCTCCCTACTCATAAGCCAAACCCACATCTTTGTCTGATTTACTTGCATCTGTTTTATTTTAGCTTGGTCAAGAAAACAATAGAAGCTTTAACAGTATAAGAAAAGGCAAGAAATGAGACTGAATCAATGTTCTATCATCTCTTATAATTGATATTCTTGAAAGCGATATTGTTTCAAAATGTCTCACAAATAATCACAAAGGAGAAGAGAAAGCAATGGTGCCTTTATGCATACTGCAGTACCCTATCCACAGACATCATGTTGTAGCATCCTCACTCCTTCCCTGAAGTATTCCTGGAAGTTTAAAAATACGTTTATGATAAATCAGCTGTTAATATTGCCAAAAGTTAAAGGTTAGAAGTCACTATAAACATGTTGCAGCAGTATTTTTCTGTTTATCTCAATAAATTTTATTTAGAATGACTTTTAAAAAAATGACTATTTAGAAATCACTCTTCATTTATTTATAAATATATTATAAGTAAATTACAATTCATATAATTTATAACTATAAACTATTATTAGACTAAGAGTGTCCTTGAATATAGGATCTGTGCCAATGCTAATGCCCATCTGTGTCAGTATGTGTCAATTTTGTACTCAAAATTGTTTTAGTTGAGTTTTACTATAAAGGCATGAACTGAATACTATTGAGAAACAACAGGCACAAAATAATCTATGTGTAACTTGTATCTGGTGAATTTCCTGACTTCATTGGAACAGGATTTAAAACTCTTTACTGATGCTATGGGGTGTGGAATCTGCTACTGTGAATTTCAGAGGTATTTCCATATTTGTCCCCTGCAAGGTAAATAACATGATGATCATGATGATGTCCTGCTGGTTGGATTTGGAGCTCAACCACTTCCAGATTTGAAGTGAGCACTAACCATCATACTTCACACTTGTGTTTAAAACCAGGCATTTTTCATATATGAACTTACCACATCAACTTGATTTTAATTAAAATTCAAAGGCACATAAATCTTTGAGGAGGCAAAAGTCAAACAACATTGAAATAATCCTTTAATTATCTTTAATTAATTACAATAAAGTCATAATAATAAGTTTGTATTTAAAATGTGTTTTCTGGATAGTTAGAAATGTGAGTGGCCCGTTCTTGTCCCCGAGTGGTTTCATATACTCAACAAACATCTAGATCAAATAATGTTTTAGATTTTCTTGAAAATATAGAAAGGCAATACCATCAGAGAAAGCAAACACCTAAAAATATTTTGCTTAAAAATAAAAACACAGCAGAAGAGACCTTTTGTGTCACCAGAGTGAAAACCAAGGAGAAGAAGTCATGTTTGAAATCTAGGGAATTTCTGCTTCTGGCCTCAAGGCAATGGCAGCATGTTTAATCTATTTAAAACAAAAAATCATAAAACAGCAGAAAATGTTTTTTAAACAACCTGTTTTTAGAAACTGGGCAGTTTGGATTAATGATTAAAAAAGAAGAAGAAGAAGAAGAAGAAGAAGAAGAAGAAGAAGAAGAAGAAGAAGAAGAAGAAAAGAATCAAATGAGTTGAGATTCTTATTTGGAGGCAACTTCTGAACTTTGTATCTAAGTATTGGGAAATGTAAATAAACCTGGCAACAGTGAGAATTTATAGGCAAATTACATCTGATATAGATATCATGTAAAGAAATGCTTTGAAAAACCTGAATATGATGATAATAATCAACTTTATATGGAAAAACAAAAGAACCAGGATAGCCAAAACAACCCTATACAATAAATGAACTTCAGGAGGCATCACCATTCCTGACTTTAATCTCTACTACAGAGCTATAGTTCTGAAAACAGCCTGGTATTGGCATAAAAAGACAGGTAGACCAGTGGAATCGAATTGAAAATCCTGATATTAACCCACACACCTATGAACACCTGATTTTCGACAAAACAGCTAAAATTATACAATGGGGCAAGGACAGCATCTTCAACAAATGGTGCTGGCACAATTGGATGAGGGTGTGTAGAAGACTGCAGAGAGACCCATGTCTGTTGCCATGCACAAAACTCAATTCCAAATGGATCAAAGACCTCAACATCAATCCAGGCACATTGAATCTCTTAGAATAGAAATTAGGAGGTACCCTTGAAAAAATTGGTATAGGAGACTGCATCCTGAACTTAACTCCAGGGGCACAGACACTGAGAGAAACATTTAATAAATGGGACCTCTTCAAACTTAGAAGCTTCTGTAAGGCAAAGAACACAGTGGACAAGTCCAAATGGCAGCCCACAGACTGGGAAAAGATTTTCACCAATCCTATATCTGACAAAGTGCTGATCTCCAAAATATACAAAGAACTCAAGAAACTAGTCACCAAAACACCAAATAACCCTATTAAAAAATGGGGTACAGAACTGAAGAAAGAATTCTCAATAGAGGAAATCAAAAAGGCTGAAAGACACTTAAGAAAATGCTCCACATCCTTAGCTATCAGGGAAATGCAAATCAAAACAACTTTGAGATACCATCTTACTCCTGCCAGAATGGCTAAAATTAGAAACACCAATGATGACTCATGTTGGAGAGGATGTGGAGAAAGTAGAACACTCCTCCACTGCTGGTGGGAGTGCAAACTCATACAGCCATTTTGGAGATCAGTATGGCGGTTCCTCAGGAAAATGGGAATTAGTTTACCAAGGACCTGGCAATCCCCCTCTTAGGCATATACCCAAAGGATTCACATCCATGCAACAAAGACATCTGTTCAACTATGTTCATAGCAGCACTATTTGTAATAGCCAGAACCTGGAAGCAACCTAGATGCCCCTCAATTGAAGAATGGTTAATGAAGATATGGCACATCTACACAATGGAACACTACTACACAGAAAAAAATAATGGTATCTTGAAATTCGCAGGCAAGTAGATGACACTTGAAGAAACCATCCTGAATGAGGTAACCCAGTCACAAAAAGAGGAACACAGTATGTACTCACTCATATATGGATTTTAGACTAGATCAAAGGATCACCAGCCTATAATTCCCACCACCAGAGGAACTAGGATACAAGGTGTATTCTAAGAGATTCATATAAAGTCCCTCACAGAACTGGGAAGGGACTAGTCCCCCACCCCAGAGCTCATGGGAAGTGGGGGGGGGGCAGCAAATGGAGAGAGAAATAGGAGAAAACGAGGGGAGGAAAGGAAAACATGTGTGACCAGGAAGATTGAGCCTGGTTAAGAATAGAAGGCGAGAGAGAGAGAGAGAGAGAGAGAGAGAGAGAGAGAGAGAGAGAGAGAGAGAGAGACAGAGAGAGAGAGAGAGAGAACATAAAGAGGGAGCCAACATTGGTTTGAAGATAAAATTGAACACAAAGAAAGGTCTAGAGAACTACAAGACTGCTGCCAAATAACAATTTGAGCTTCCGTGGAAAGGGTACCATAAATGCCCTTCCCGGAGAGTGAGATCAACAACTAACTTTTCCATGGAGCCCTCAACTAATGCCTGTTGGAAACAGGATCAAACACCCATACATAAACACTGAGTTGAAATAGAACTCAGATGCAGATGGAGAGGACAAGACCAGGCAGCAAAAACACATAGAGACACCTTATCTGAACAAGGAGGAGCTAAGGGCCACCAGACTGATAGCTGGGAAGCCAGCATGGGACTGACTCAGGCCCCCCTGAATATGGGTCTCAGCCAGAAGGACTGAGCAGTCTAAGGGACCTCAGACAGTGGAGCCAGGATGTATCCCTGGTGCAAAAAGGACTTTGCGAACACATCCCCCATGGAGGGATAACTGCCTTAATCTAGAGACAGGAGAGAAGCCCTAGTCCCTACTTCACATGACCTGTCAGACCTACATGACCCCAACTGGATGGCATCCCCCTACATATGGAATTGGTGCGGGGGGATGGGAGGGGGTTAGGTTGCATGTGAGAGGGCAGAGAGGGTAAAAGGGAGGGAAAGAGGGAGGGAGGGAGGGATGGACATGTAAAATAATAAATTAAATTTTAAAAAAATGCTTTGACTCCAAAATTTAAATTCAAGGACAAGTTACTGGGAAAAAGGATTTCTTTTTTTTTTTGTTTCCACAGAAAATGAAAAGGTGTGGATTCCTTCCAGACTAATGTGGTTTGATCAAGCCAGACCACCTGAAACAGAGTACCAGGTGATCCTACATTCAAAACAGCTGGACAAAGCAGCCTTACAGACTACAGCCAGGATTTCTGAATCTTCTTCGAATCCCCCATGACAGGGCCCCTTACCAGCAGGAAGTAGTTTGGAAAGAACAATGCCCAAATTTCCAAATATTGTCTATAAATGTTTGTTTTCATTTAAATGGACTTGGTTATATAAAATAAATAAAAAAACCTGAATATGAATATACTTTGGTTGCAAACACACATGCATACTCTGAAGTGCCATGAATTCAAACTAGGAATATTGCCTAGGTTCAGAAACACTGTGAGAATTGTGTGACATACAATGCTCATAATCCATATTGCTAGGAGAGTTATCAAGTAGAGCCGAGATGTTTCCTGGACACATAAAATATTCAATACAGCTCAGAGAAAGCTCAGCATCAGAGAAGTGAACCTAACATTTCTCAAGGTGAAGGCTTTCTATCTTCCCCAAAATAGCTTAAAAAGAAGACTTAGAAGTTCATTATTCTAAACCATGATCAAACTATAATAATCTTTAAAGGAATACAACAAACTCTGGCTCAACATCCTGACATTACAATGCTTCATGCCTCATATAAAGTTACTCAATGTGTGAAGACTGACAAAGCTTTGTTACTCACTCAGAAAAATGTCATTCAACAGAAGCAGTTCTAGAAAGGAAGAGTAGGCAGAATTAGTGAAAAATACGTTGATTATAACTATTTCCCATTACCTTGAGGATATTAGAGACATATTAACAAGAGAATAAAAAGCAGAATGTATGATGGTGAAATTTAGTATCTCAGAAGGGTGTTTCACTGGATAAAATTAACAGTAGGAATTCATTTCAGAAGAAAAGCTGAATACATACAGGAAAGTGACAATAGAAATCATCTGAAATAACGCATAGAAAATGACTACTGAAAAATATGTTTGGCAACCTTAGGGATAATTACCAAGTGGAGTAGTTTATAAACAATTTACAAACCTAGAAGTGGAAAGAAGAAAATATTGTAGGGGCAAGAGACAAAGGTTTTCTACTTGTTGACAAAATATGAAGTTACAGATTAAGAGAGCTCATAATCCTGAAGCACAGTGAACACAAAGAGAGCTGTCCTCCCACGTATCATGAGCTAATTGCTGAAAGAGATTTCAGGGTCTGAGAAGAGAGACTGTTGTGAAGACAAAGAGGGAAATGGAGGCAGAGTTACAACTTAGCCAAGTATTAGTCACACCATGGGCATTTATTTCAATGGACATCATAGCTCCAGCTATCATCCTGACAGAGACTATAGTCACATTGGAAGATAGACCCTTCAATCAGGGAATTGCCTTGATCAGATTAGCTTGTGGGGAATTGTGTTGGCTATTGGAGAACTTAGCCCAATCTGGGTGGTATTACCCCTGAGCAGGTGGACCTAGGTAGGCTATATATGTGCAACCTGAGCTTGGGAGCAACACAGTAAGCAGAATTCCTTCGTGTTCTCTGTTTCAGTTCTTGCCTCCAAATTCCTATTTGAGTTGTTGTTCTGACTTCTGTCAATGATGGACTAGTATGTGGAAATGTACACTGAAATAAATACTTTCTACCCCATGTTGCTTTCAGTCACTGTTTTCTTACAAGTCAAAGAAAACAAACTTGAACAATGGGCATTCTCTGAGGATTTATAACTGACTGTTACAAACTTTTGCTGCGACTTTAAATAACATCAAAGTTTCATCTGAGATGAATATAAACAAAAGCACAAAATGAGGTAAATTTAGACATATTTAAGGTTTTTGAAATTTCTCAGCTAGAAGATGTTAAGTACAGATTAACATGTTAGGGACTTCTGTATCATTTATTCACTAAACAGTAAGAAGTTTGCATGGGAAAGGGCGGGGGGTTGGCGTGTAATAATGTCACAATTCTGCTTTTAAATGTTTGTCGTAGTTATAAAGCATATCAAAACCCCAAGATTTAGCATTTTGATGAAACCAAGGACCCTCTCATCATTTCAAAGATGTAGTGAATTTATTTTCCAAGAATCAAAAGGTGCTAGAAGTACAAGAGATGCAGACATCATTTGGTACGGGGGCTTCAAACTCACGTTGAAGACACCATGGGACTATCCCAGGTGGGCTGAACGGTGATGGTGGAGGTAAAGACAGATAGGCTGAGTAGGAGGCCCCCTGATATGACCAAAGCAGTGGAATTCATCCTGAGTGAGGGTTAAAGGGCTTTCTCTGCCTCATATTTAATGTGGATTGCCATGTCACATATTCACTTCATTTGCATATGCTAAGACATTTGTGCTTTCAAAGCCTCCATTAGTCTTTCAGCTTTCCTCTGTCTTGCTCTCCCTTTCTATTAACATGTATAAATAACCACTTAGAAAGTAGGTCTATTTCATGGACTAAAGTTTTCCAGAAAGCACAGTTTTCCAGGGCAGAGGAAGAAGTGACTTTAATGTTCAATGCCCTATGCTGTTTACAGAAGTGAACCTCACCTTTGTGTCTTCCAACAGACATTATTCACGAATATTTGCAGAATCTGACATTTATTCATTTATTATTTGTATGTGGGTATATGCATGCACACATGTGTATCTGTGTGGGCTTGTGAGAGCCATGTGTATCTGTGGAACTCAGAAGTACTGAACTAAGGTCATCAGGTTTGGTTGTAAGCACCTTTATCTGCTGAGACATTTCACCTTACCCTGTGGAATTATGTTTTTCTTTTCCCATTTTCTGTGTGTGTGTGTTTATATGGTTGTATGTGTGTCGGGGGGTTGGTTCATGTATGTGCACTTGCATGTGAAGGTCAGAAGTTGATGTTGGGAATCATGCTAGATTGGTCTTCCATTTTATTTATTGAGACAAGACTTCTCAATCAAACTCAGAGTTTGTTGATATGTCTAGTCTGTTAGTCTTGCTAGCAAGTTTGCTGTCTCCTTCTATGGCCAGAAATATAGGCTTATCACCACACCTATCAGGCATTTACAAAGATTTCTGGAGATCCAAACTCTGGTTCTCACATTTGGGCAGCAAGGATGACACTGGGATATTTTTAATGTAATAGCACTAAGACGATCTCCATGATTTATTTTAGACTTCTCAGAATTGTACACTATGATACTCACTAAAACAAAACAAACAAAACAAAACAAAAAAAACCATAAGCAGTTACTTGTTAAATTTGGTAAGAATTAAAGTTTGAGAAATAGTCTCAACATTTATTGAAGCACTGCTCTACATAAGGCCAATAACAATGAGAGGCTATTTAAATTTAAACTATTAAAATTATTTGCATAGTATCATATGCTACTTTTCAAGGGCTCAAATGCCACATATAGCTATTTGATATTTCATTAGACAACTAAAATATTTTTTCATTATTACAGAGATTCTTTTGACCGCATTGCACTAGAGAGATATGACAAATTGAAGAAAATCACCTTGTCATATATAGACATAAAACAAACCTTCCTCAGCTCTGGTCATAGCAAGAAAGTATTTCTGAGGAAAAAAAGTCCAGTATTTTTATTTCCTTCTGATATGTCATGCAGCTGGCATGTCTTCTCTGCCTTATACCTTTTCATGATTTATCTTTTCTATTCAACTTACATCCAAAACAGAGCTGTAACAACCATTCCCTTCCACATCTATCTAACCTGTCTGCTGTCTTAAAACATATGTGGTAGAAACCAGGGGGCTGTACCAGAGGGCAGAAACTGTGCCTGCAATCACTTGGACTACAAAACTTTCAAGCAGTATTTTTTCTTTCTGTCATGTGTCTGGAGCAACTGTTATTATTTCCCCAAAGATCTTCCAAGAATGAGATCTCAATGCTGGAAATTCCAACAGGTTCCTCAATTTTTCTTTAGCTTGTTTTTCCAACTCAATAGCTTCTGTGTATCACAGATGTTTTCCTCTGTACCTGTTGGTAATTTATTGGGCAAATGTCCTTAGGACTGTAGAGCCTGGAATCCAAAGGCCTTGGCAATTAAGGAGGGCAAAGTGTGTCAAAGGGAGCTTTTATGAAATGCCCAGTTGTTTTTCAAAAATGGAAAGTTTCTTGCAATAAAAATAAGATGAGGAAACACAATGATCTGCTTTCCTTCCTGGGATCAGACAAATTGGCTTTGAGCCAAGGTTCACAATGTTTTCTTTTCTGACTTTGGAACAACTCCCTAAGGTCTGTGACTATAGTTTTCTACCATTAAACCATTAAAATGCACCAAACAGTAACTCCTCATTAGGCTGATATTCAGAAGGCCTAACTTTCACCAAACACTCACTGGGAGATGATGATAGGGAACTGTTACTGGGGTTTTCTGCAGCCTCTCAGCCAGTTTTAAGTTTGTTAGCCTTTGGATTCTAAATCAAAACAATGAACACATTCAATGTTGTTTTCTCTCTGCTTCAAGGCTTGAAAGGCTGGTTTGAGAACCAGGTTCTGACACCAAATTGGAAAGAAAATGCCACGAGAGCTTCCACTTCATATTTGAGGACAACCACAAACTGGGTTATAGAGGCCTGGGGCCTAGCTCCCAAGTATATGCTGAATTCATGGAAATGCAAGTTTATTCTCTAGCACTGCAGAAAAAAAAAAAAAAGCAAGGACATAACAATACCAAACAAACAAACAAACCAAGATTCGGTTTAAATGGAACAGTTGACCATTGTTCTGAAGTGAAGATAAGCTACTGGAAAATTCAGATGAATATAGAGATTTAGAATGCATGTTTCTGGGGAGGGTATATTGGGATCAGGCAATCTAGCTAATCCCCTCAAAGATGGAAACAGTGAATGGTTTATAGATTATTCCTCATCTTTTATTTCCTAACATCTACCTACTTTAAACTGACCCTTAGCTTTTTCAATTGCAGCCAAAAATTAGTGTACATTTTAGATACCTATTTTAGTCTATGGCTCTCCATTCTCTTATATTTTTGGTTGTGAGCCTAGCCTTTAATGGCTGAGCCATCTCTGCAGCCCAGCTCTCCATTCTCTTTAGGCTTCATTTTGTAAGTGTCAAAGGAAAGAAAGCTTAGAAGAAAAATAATTATAAGGGAAGAAGACAAGAATCACAGTATGAGTGATATATAGAGAGAAGGGTAACTGGTTAGAAAATAACCCCCAAGGACAGCTAGTACAGTATTACTACTGGATGGATAGTGTCTATGCAGCCATGTCTCTTAAAACAACAGTGCTATGATTTGTAAGAAAATGTACCTCGTGATCAAGTGTACTGGAGACTCAGTTACTAGCTGATGGATTTTTGGGAGATGACCAGATTCTGAGGGCTATCTTTATGCTTTTATGATTCATAGTATAATGGTATTATTGGGAGGTGCTGAAAAATAGGAGATGGGGTTCAGTTTGGAGGAAGTAGAGATGTAACCTGGGAAGATGAATCTTGTCCTTAGTTTCTTCCTGGTGTTTTGCCTCCTTCCCCTATGAGGTGAGATTCTTGCTCCAATACATGCCCCCTAGGAATGTTCTGCCTCCTTGCACATAGTGTCAGAAAGCAAAAGATCCAAGCAAACATGGATGGGGGCATCTGAATGTGTGAACATGATGAACTTTCTCTTTCTTTAAACTGTCTCAAGAATTTGTCACCATAGCATTAAACTAATAGCTGATGAGCTAGCTTACACATGCAGAAGGAAAGGAAGTGTTCAAGTTTCAAGTGCTCTGGAAATTCGCGGTCATCTTTTATATATAACAGAAATTACTGATGAACAACCCAAGCATATGGAACAAGGTAAGAGAACAGTGATGTATTTTCGGTTGCTACATGGCAGTCATAGTGTGGTCTTGAGGACTACCACTTTGTTTATTTGTTTGTTTGTTTTCCACTATATACAATTGTATAACAGTTTTGTGCATAATTCACATTTTGTGATGATCATTTATGAGGCCAAATAGTGCTGAGAGATACAAAGAAAGAAGGCCCTTTGAAAAATAAGGTAGCCATATAAGATCAAGTACAGATACTGACTTTTGAAAGAGTCAGAAAGAGAAAGAAAATTCTGTTAATGATGTTGCTCCCATAGGAAATTAGTGTGGAGTGTATTATGGGAGAGACTGAAATGGAAAACAAAGGCAGCTAACTTGATAAGGATCTACTCTGTGGAATTTCATTTACATAGAATACCAGTCTTCATGGTGATGACTGATAAATGAAGTGTTGTAGAAACTTTAGACACTACTATTTAAAATACTTGCCTCAGATTTCTAAATCCACGAGACAAAACTACTGTAAACATTTGTCTCTAAATTATGCTCCTAGTATCATGTGAAAAGCCTACTCTACATTGTAGGGGAAATTTAAATAAAATTGCAATCCTGTCCTGCAGATTATATATTAAGACATGAAAATTCAGGGGTCCAATCTAATTCAAATCCAACATTAAATGTTTTATACACATTGAAAGTGGTATGTGGTTCATATCTGATGTATCGCCTGGAAAGAGTAATCTAAGAATATGGGTGGATAATGCTTACAAATTAAAGCCAAGAGTTAAAAATCCAAAACACTGAATTAAACAGAAAAGGAAAATAAAATTCCTTTCAGGAAAACCTTGCCAACCAAAAACATTTGAAACATCTAGAATAACAAGAGTTTCAATTTCTTACATGCCAGTTTTCAGAGAGATTACATTGAAGGATTGTATGAATTAAGTTAAAAGTAGTAATAGCTAAAGTACCATTAAAATTATGGAATTAAAATAGATGCTTCTCTGAAAATAATTCTTCAATTTTAAATTAGAATGGCAATGGAGAGACCTCATTTTTATGTTACTATAATTTTGGGCCTTGGTTCAGCCTTTTGTGTACCATTTTTATTGGTGTAATAATAATAATATTTCCTCATCTGCAGTCTTAATCTCATTCAGTCCATCTAGTTCATTTTATAATATTCATTTTATAGACAGTATTCTCTCATAATTCCTACCACTTTAAAAATGTTTCCACTTTTAACTGAGTTAAGCAAAAATCTATCAAGGTATACCCAATATCTTCAGAACTTTTTAGCTGAATTCTCTGGGATCCTTACTTCCAAGTTCTTCAGAAAGTGCAATAAACATCAGTTGCATTGAATGCCAAGAATACAATCACTATCTATGATCTGATGTTCAAATCTGTACACATCATTAGAACAGAACTGGATTTAGCAAATGTGCAAAATTTTACCTTATAAAATGACTTTATTCTAAATAAATTACTAACCTGAAATCCATTATGTGAGAGTTCTATGTAATTTTTTTTGTGTAAAAATCTCTTACTAAAGGAATGGTAGTGACATGCTCAAAGTCTACCACCTAACATGGCAGGGTTTCTGGAAGCAACACTAAGTACCAGCTCTGAAACAGACATTCTATACATTCTGTTCTTTTTTGGAGTTGTGTCTCTTAAACATGGAGTAGTGATTGATATTATAGGGAAATATAATCAGTGATAAGAAGACAAACCAAAGCAAATGTTGAGTACATATCATATGCTAGCATTTTCTTACCATTTTCTAGCAGTTCTTCAAAACTGGTAGTTCTTGGGACTACAGAAATGGTTCGGTGAATGAGAGGATACCTTGCTTTTACATAGGACCAGGTTCACTTCTGAGAGGGAGCGGGAGGGAGGGAGAAAGAGAGAGAAAGAGAGAGAAGGAGAGAGAGAGGAGAGAGAGAGATACACACAGAGAGAATTGAAAACAGCTGCCAAGATCATTCTAAATCTGAGATGCATGACGTTAAATCATTTGCTCAAAGTTACAAGGAGTGTAGGAGGAGATTCTGAACTCAAAATTGGATGTTTGGCTATGTGTTCACGTTTGTTTCAATGTTATTGTTACTCAATATATTGATATAAAACTTTTTCCTTGTCTGTTAAAAACTTCGTGCCTGAAGGTTTCCCACCATAAATATATACTTGCTGAGGATACAAGTCTGGCTGGGAATCAGAGGGCATCAGAACAAATGGTAGTAAAATTTTTAAAGTGGGAAACAGAAATCGAGTCTGCCTACTTCTCAAACAAAACTAACATTGGTTCCGAAGGTATAAGAATGTAGGCGAATATTAATGTGAGTTAAATAGTGACTCCATAGCAGTTGTTCTATTGCTGAGTAGTGGCTAGAGGTAAATAAGAAAACACAGGAATCAGATGTCCTCACAGCAGATGTCTGAGAGGTAATATCAAAAAGCTCCTTCTTAAACTGTGAGCAAGTGTGAGCTTTCAACTCGTGCCCTGGCTTGCTTCTTAGCTTGAAGGAATGCCTGAAATGCCAGCCAATGGAAAGAACTATTGTCTCTACTAGCTAGCCTGGGTTCTGAAAGCTGGACCTGTTTTCACCTTCCTATGGTTGGCTGTCTACTTGCCTTCAATTCCACCTTTCAGCCCTGTGACTCTGGCTGGAAACCAGTTTCTTCATTGCATGATAGTGATTCAAACATTTATCCTTAGGCAATTGAATTATGCATTCTTTTCGGTTTCTCCTGAGCACAGCCTTTTATAATGCTATGTTTTTCTTATGTATGGTACTTTAGAGTTCAAATTTATAAACTACAACAACTATAGTTGCATCAGATTCTTTGATAGCAGTTCATACAGAAGTAGTCTTGTTACAACCCCAAGGGTCCAAATATTAAGACAGGAGCTCAATAATAGCAATGTTTGATGGGTGGAGAATGTGTGACCACAATCATTAATGAGTGCCAGTGCCGAGGCCTCAGTTCCACACGCCTGTTGCCCTGGACAATTTGCAAGAATTTGGTCTCTCCCAACTCTACATTCCTTATCCTGAGTTCCATTCTTCTCAGGCTCTCTGATTCAGTGCTGTTGATGTGAAGTATAACTTTTTCATTTCATGAGAACATTTCCCTGAAGCTACATGAAAGGAAACATTTTTAACTACAATCCTGTCAGGATTTCCATATAGGAACACACAATTCTACTTATTAGAGATGATTGTAATTATACCTACTTAAGATTTCACTTATATTTTAAAATGAAAAGCAATTTATATCTATTAATCTTAGTCATCCTTTTGTTTAAAATTGCAAAACTTATAAAGTTCTGAAATTCTCATTGAGTGCTGGATACTAAGAACTTGACATGAACATTTTTATATAGACTTCAAAGACAGGGCCTATCAGAATATGACACTGTTATTGTTGTTATTATTGTCAAAATCTTTATGTAATACAGGTTATGAAATTACTGAAATTTAAATTTGAGAATTATTGATTCTAAAGCTCTTTCTAATAGTTCAATGTCCAGATGAGTAAATATTTGAAATTTTGTGAAAACATATGCAAAACTACATACAAATTCAAAGAGTTTGTATCTTTGCAAAGAAAGATGGATTTACTTTAAGTAATTGATTATGGGGTAAGATAGCCCAGATGGAAATCTGAGATGGCATAATTTATGTTTAGAGGTGGGAGTCCTTCTTTTGGGGTAGGGACATTGGTCTCTTTTACTTAAGGCCTTCAAATGATTCGATGATGCCCATCTTCACTGTGGAAGAGTATTTAATTTATTCAAAATTGTTCATCACATCCAAAAATATGTATCTTTACTGTGATATTTATGCTAGTACTTGACCAAGTACTTGAGTAGTGTGGTCTAGCCAAATTGACATAAAATTAGTCCTTATACCTGACCTTAATAAAAAAAATAAGTGAACCTTCTGTTATGAACAAAGGATTAAGTATCTAATAAGAAAGATGGAGCATGTACTCTTTCTTGTTTGGTAGAGACTTCTTGTTATTTAATGTTCTTCCCTTCCTAAGAAAGAATATTTTTGTACAAAGATCAATGAGTATAACTCAAATATTCCACATTCTAGTTCCTCCTGGATCCAGTGTTCAGCAGTGAAATGTATGTGGAGGTGATTGGCTACCAGTTGGAGAGAGCTCTTTGGCAGCAACAAGCCTTGTCAATTTGTACAGCTTCTGTTAGCCATTTCATTATCCCTAGCCATTGCCTAGAGTTTGTTCTTGGTCAATGAAGATTACCAGAGAGTATATAATAATCACAAATATCAAGGATGCCAGAGATATAGACTCCCTTATACTTTATGCTGATGATCAGCAATAGTGACTAGATTCAGAGTTCACTTTAGCTTTTAATTTAATTTTATCATACTGGGTTATATAAGACTATTTTTCAGGCAAGTATGTAATGGATATTGTGTATTCCCCCATTCCCCAACACCTTCCCTTATCTTGTCAGTCTCCTGTGTCCCCTAGAGAGTTTACTTTTCCTTTTTTTTTAGATTTTGATTTTCTTTTTATTCCATTATAGTTATTTTTTGATTTTTTTAAATTTAAATTTGATACAAACTTTTTTACATGTCAATCACAGTTCCAACACTCTTCCTTCCTCCCATATTGCCCCCACCAACCACCATCCTATCCCCATTTTGCTCCCCAGGGAACAGATTTCCATGGGGAGTCTTCAAAGTCTATCATATCATTTGGAGCAGGGCCCAGGACCTCCCCCATGTATCTAGGCTGAGGTAGATTTCCTCTATGTGGAACGGGCTCCCAAAGTCCATTCCCATACTTGGGATAAATACTGATCCACTACCAGAGGCCCCATAGACTGCCTCCCACATTCAGAGAGAGTCTGAATCAGTCCTATGCTGGTTTACCAGCTGTCAGACTTTCAGTCTATGAGTTTCCTCTTGTTTATGTCAGAATTTTTTGTGGATTTCTCCAGCCTGGTCTTGACCCCTTTGCTTATCACTCCAGCCTCTTTGCAACTAGATTCCAGGAGTTCAGCTCAGTGTTTAACTGTGGGTGTCTGCTTTTGCTATTAGTTACTAAAGAAGGCTGTAAGATGTCATAGAAGGTAGTTATCAATCTCATTATCGAGAAAGGGCATTTAGGTAGCCTCTCTATTATTACTGAGATTGTTAGTTGGGGTTATCCTTGTAGATCACTGGACATATCTCTAATGCCAGACTTCTCTTAAAACATATAATGGCTCCCTCTGTTGTGGTAGCTCTTTTCTTGCTCTCCTCTATTCTTCCTCTTACTCAATCTTCCTGCTCCCTCATACCCACCTCTCCCCTGCTTTACCTCCTAACTCCTTCTCCCCCCCCCCCATGAGCTTAATTTGCTTGGGAGATCCTGTTTCTTTCCCCTTCTCCAGGTAACATTGTATGACACTCTTAGGGTCTTCCTTGTTTCCTAGCTTTTCTTGCAATGTGTACTGTAGGCTGGCAATCCTTTGTTCTATGTCTAAAAAACCATATATGAGTGAGTTCCTTCCATGTTTGTCTTTTTTGTGACTAGGCTACCTCACTCAGGATGGTTTCTTCCAGTTCAATCCATACTCCTATGGATTTCAAGATTTCATTGTTTATTTCTACTGAATAGTACTCCATTATGTAAATGTACCACATCATCATCCATTTAGGTTGCTTCCAGATTCTGGCTATTACAAATAATGCTGCTACGAACATAAATGAACTGATGTCCTTGTTGTATTAATGTACATATTTTGGGTGTATGCCCAAGAGTGGAATTACTGGATCCAGAGGAACCACCATACTGGTTTCCAAAGTGGCTTTACAAGTTTGCACTCCCACCAACAGTGGAGGAGTGTACCTCTTTCTCCACATCCTCTCCAGCATAAACTGTAATGGTGTTTATTTTAGCCATTCTGACAGGAGTAAGATGATATGTCAGAGTTGTTTTCATTTGTATTTCCCTGATGACTAAGGTTGTTGAGCCTTTTCTTAAGTGTCTTTTGGCCATTTTAGATGCCACTATTGTGATATTTGGATTTGGTGTTTTGGTGACTAGCTTCTTGAGTTCTTTGTATATTTTGGAAATCAGTCCTCTGTCAGATGTGGGGTTGGTGAAATCTTTTCCCATTCTGTGAGTGGCCCTTTTGTCTTGTTGACTATGTCCTCTGCCTTACAGAAGCTTTTCAATTTCAGGAGGGCTCATTTATTAATTGTTGTCTGTGCTACTGGTGTTATGTTCAGGAAACGGTTTCTTGTACCAATTTGTTCAAGGGTACTTTCCACTTTCTCTTCTAAGAGACTCATTGTGGCTGGATTTATGTTGATGTCTTTGATCCATTTGGACTTAAGTGTTGTTTATGGTGATAGTTATGGATCTATCTGCAGCCTTCTACAAGTCAGCATCCAGTTATGCCAGCACCATTTGTTGAAGATGCTTTCTTTTTTTCCACTGTGAAATTTTAGCTGCTTTGTCAAAAATCATGTGTTCATAGGTATGTGGGTTAATATCAGGATTTTTGATTCAATTCCATTGGTCTGCCTGTCTATTTTTGTGCCAATACCAAGCTGTTTTCATGACTATAGCTCTGTAATAGAGCTTGAAATCAGAGATGGTGATGCCTCCTGAAGTTCCTTTATTGTTCCGGGTTGCTTTGGCTATCCTGGGTCTTTTGTTTATCCATATAATGTTGAGTATTGCTCTTTCTAGGTCTGTGAAGAATTGTGCTGGAATTGTGATGGGGGAGATTGCATTGAATCTGTAGATTGCTTTTGGTAAGATTGCCAGTTTTACTGTGTTTATCCTACCTATCCAAGGGCATGGAAGGTCTTTCCATTTTCTGGTATCTTCTTTTATTTCTTTCTTTAAAGATTCAAAGTTCTTATTATATAAGTCTTTCACTTGTTTGGTTAGCATTACCCCAAGATATTTTATGTTATTTCTGGCTATTGTAAATGGTGATGTTTCTCTGATTTCTTTCTCAGCCCCTTTATCATCTGTATATAGTAGGGCTACTAATTTTTTTTTTTTTTTTTTAGTCAATCTTGTATGCTGAAGGTGTTTGTAAGCTGTAAAAGTTTCCTGGTAGAGTTTTTCTGATCACTTATGTAAACTATTATATCATCCCCATATAGTAAAAGTTTGACTTCTTCCTTTCCAATATTTATCCCCTTGATATCTGTTTGTTTTCTTATTTCTCTAGATAGAACTTCAAGTACAATATTGAAGAGGTGTGGAGTAGTGGACAGCCTTGTCTTGTTCTTGATTTTAGAGGAATCACATTGAGTTTCTCTCCATTTAATTTGATGTTGGCTGCTGGTTTGCTATATTTTGCTTTTATTATGTTTAGGTATGTTCCTGTTATCCCTGATCTCTCCAAGACCTTTATAATGAAGGGGTGTTGGATTTTGTCAAATGCTTTTTTCGCATCTAGTGTAATGATTCTGTGTTTTTTTCTTTTACAATTTGTTTATATGGTGGATTAAATTGATAGAGTTTCGTATGTTAAACATTCCCTGCATCTCCGGTATGAAGTCTACTTTGTCATGGTAGATGAGTTCTCTAATGTGTTCTTGGATTCGATTTGCCAGTATTTTATTGAATATTTTTACATCAATGTTCATGAAGGATATTAGTCTGTAGTTCTCTTTCTTGGATGTGTCTTTGTGTTTTGGGTACTAAGGTAATTGTAGCCTTGTAAAAAGAGTTTGGCAATGACCTTCTGCCTCTATTGTGTGAAACACTTTGAGGACTATTGGTATTAGCTGTTCTCTGAATTTCTGGTAGAATTTTGCACTGAAACCATTTGGCCCTGGGCTCACTCTCTTTTCCTTTCTTTCTTTCTTCCTTTCTTTCTTTCTTTCTTTCTTCCTTTTCTTCCTTCCTTCCTTCCTTCTTTCCTTCTTTCCTTCCTTTCTTTCTTTCTTTCCTTTCCTTTTTTTTAAGTTGGGAGATTTTGATGACTGCTTATATTTCATTAGAGATTATAGGTCTATTTAAATTGCTTATCTGTTCTTGATTTAATTTTGGTAAGTGGTAGTTACTCAGAAAATTGTCCATTTCCTTTGAATATTATGGACTACATGTTTTCAAAGTATGACCTGCAAAGTTGTTATGCCCTGCTTTTCTTCATTTTGTTAATTTGCATGTGCTCTCTCTGCCTTTTAGTTTGTATAAAAGTTTATCTTGTTATTTTCAGGAAGAACCAACTGGTGCATTGGTTCTTTGTATTGTTTTTCTGGTTTCTAATTTATTGATTTCAGCCCTCAATTGATAATTTCCTGGTGTCTGCTCCTCAGGGATGCATTTGCTGCCTTTTTGTTCTAGAGCTTTCAATTGTGCAGTTAATTCTGTAATATAACTACTCTCCTGTTTCTTCATGTGGGCCCTTAGTACTATGAACTTTCCTCTTAGTATTGCTTTCAAAGTGTCCCATAAGTTTGGGTATGTTGTTTCTTCATTCTCATTGAATTCTAGGAAGTCTTTAATTTCTTTCTTTGTTTTTTCCTTGACCAAGGAATGGTGCAATTGCACCTTGTTTAATTTCCATGACTTTGTAGGGTTTTTCCAAGTTGTATTATTGTTAAATTCTAACTTTAAAGCATGCTATTCTGATAAGATACAGGGGTTGTTCTATTTTTTTTTTTTTTTTTTTTTTTTGTGCCTAATCAGGTTTGCTATATTGCCTAGTATGGTGTCAATTTTAGAGAAGGTTCCATTTGAGAAGAAGGTATATTCTTTTGTTTGGATGAAATATGCTACAAATGTGTGTTAAAACCAATTGGGTCATAACTTGTGTTAGTTCCTTTGATCTTTGTTAAGTTCCTCTTTATTGGACTTGTCTAGTGTTAAGAGTGGGATATTGAAGTGTGTGAGGTTCCAGTGAAAGCCGTGTTGATCCCTCCATCACACACACATACCTCTGGACTCTCCTGAGTTAGATAAGAGAGGGCAGGCATGGGATGGGGTAGGGTGAGGCAAATAAGCTTCAGAATCTTCTCTGCACAGGTCTCCTGCTTCAAGAGTTAAAGAGCCAAAGAATTTCATTTCTCTATTTAATAAGAGTAGATTCCATTCATTCCAAGAGATTGTACACAGTCACTGATGAGCCTCTAACTTGTAACCAAAAAATCTGACAAGTAAATCTCTTTTGGACACCATTTTTTTTTTTTAATATAGAGAATGAGTTTAGGTCATGTTAAGTGAATTAAGGTAATCTCAGGAAAGGCAAAATGTATATGTTTTCTGTCATTAGTGAACATGAGAATTTTATGTTGAGCAATCAATGAGAGACAGAGACAGAGAGAGAGAGAGAGAGAGAGAGAGAGAGAGAGAGAGAGAGAGATGAGGGAGCCATTATAGGTTTGAAGAGAAGACTGACTTTAGAGAACTGTCCAGAGACCTACAAGACTGGTCCCAACTAACAATTTGAGCAACAGTGGAAAGGCTACCATAGATGCCATTCCCTGATAATGAGATTGATGATTGATGATTAACTTATCGACCAAGACATTTCTATTACAAAGTGATCCTGTTGGAAGGAGAATTAGCTGGAGAGTAAGAAAACAGCTAGTCAGAAAATCATGGCTGGATCATAGCTGAAATCCTGATAAAGAGAAACATGGCCAGCTTCTCTCTGTCCCAACTGTCATCTTTCTCCTTACCCATTTCCTTTCACTCCCCCACCCCCTAGCTCTTTCCAAGGGACCACAAATGTTTTAGTGAAGTATGGAATTTGAGGAAAGATCACAGATATTGATGCTTAATTTTCATTCTCCCCATCAAGGCTATCCCCACTACCTTTTTCATAGCCCAGCTCATCATTGTGGAAACGTGTTTCCCTTGATAGTTTACCAGGAGGAGTCTATTGGGCAGCTTAGAAATGCATTAGAGTATTTAACTATTTTTTTAATCTTCATTTTCCTGTTGTCAAGAGTGAGAAATTTATGTAAATATATTGAATCAGATATGATTTTGAGAAGGAAATAAATGGATTTTAAAGATTTGTAGTACAATAGACAATGTGTGACTATAATGTCTTACCAAGTCTATCATGACAAAAATGAAGAAATGTTTTATTGAATATATGTATATATATATATATATATATATATATAATTTAGATATTAACAGGTATTTATTTAAATATTCTGGGAAGAACTCATGGAACTCCATTCATAAATACCCCCAAAGTCTTTGTGGGTGTGATGCAACTATCTCTGTATGTTACTTCTGCCTTGCACTCCATTTTCCCATTTAAATTACTTTTGTGATCTAAAATTCCTGTAGTTAACCTGCCAACCATTTAATTAGAATTCAGCATCTATTGAGAATCTGCCTTGTAAGCAGGGCATTTAACTTTCACAATAAACATCCCAATCTTGGAAAGATGGGGTGGGTGTAGTAGTCATTTGTTCAAAATGATTCATATAGTCAAAATAGAATAATTCTCAAAATATTCCTGCACTAAACTATTAGCTTAAAAATGCAAATAGTACTGCTGGGTTTCGTATCCTGTAGTTTTGTATGCTGTGTCAACGTTTAAAAGAACTGAGTCAGACAGAGGGTGGAGCCAACAGTCCACCCTACTTCGGAGACCTCTCGGAGCAACTCCGAACAAAGGAGACCTGACTATCCACGTGGGACCACCTGTAATTTCCACCGGCTTGGTCCCTGACCCCGCCTCCAGTCCTCTGCTGGAGTCCCAGGCCCCCTCCCAGAGATCCGCCTATCTCAGCGGGTCCACTTGGAGTTCCTGCAGGCAAGATCCTTGACCCCCAAATCCGGGCCCCTGCAAAAGAACGAGGTCTCAGCTGGAGAGCGCCAGTTTCCAGTGAGATCCCACTACCCTGCAAAACCTTCTCAAGTTCCAGCCCAGCCCTCGTCCTCTTCTGCCGGCTATTGGCCAGAGGTGAGTCTGGGCCCAATCGGGGCTGCCTGTCCCCTTCAACCTCTTTACCCCCCTCCCCCGCCTGAACTCCCTGGATTGGCCCCTGATCCTGCTGCTCCTGTCTCCGGTCCCCTTTGAGAGCACCCTTGGAGCTCTGATACACCCCCACCCATCCCAACCTCCAGCCTACCCCCCCACCCTGTGCCCTACCCCACCTACGGTCCTGCCGCTCTGGTTGAGCACTGGGACAGAGGGTGGAGCCAACAGTCCACCCTACTTCGGAGACCTCTCGGAGCAACTCCGAACAAAGGAGACCTGACTATCCACGTGGGACCACCTGTAATTTCCACCGGCTTGGTCCCTGACCCCGCCTCCAGTCCTCTGCTGGAGTCCCAGGCCCCTCCCAGAGATCCGCCTATCTCAGCGGGTCCACTTGGAGTTCCTGCAGGCAAGATCCTTGACCCCCAAATCCGGGCCCCTGCAAAAGAACGAGGTCTCAGCTGGAGAGCGCCAGTTTCCAGTGAGATCCCACTACCCTGCAAAACCTTCTCAAGTTCCAGCCCAGCCCTCGTCCTCTTCTCCCGGCTATTGGCCAGAGAGAAGCCTCCTAGAGAGCTTGGACCACACAGAGATACAGACATTGAATCTTTGATCCACATAAGCCCATCTGGGAAGGACCATAGAGAGAGGGAAGAGACACCACCAACACCTACAGGAAGAAACTATGGGAAGAAGACAATACAAGAGAACACCTAACAACAGAAAGACAAACATGACACCACCAGAATCTAGGGAATCTACACCAACTAGAATGGAACACAACAACAAAGCAGAGGAAGCAGAAGGGTATGACTTAAAAATCACCATCATAAAAATGATAGAGGCCCTCAAAGAAGATATGAGAAAATCCCTTAAAGAAATAGAGGAAAAAACAAACAAAAAAGTGGAAGAAATGAACAAATTCCTTAAGGAAAGTACAGAAAGCCAAGAAAAAACAATTAACCAGGTGAAGGAAACGGTTCAAGATTTGAAAACCGAAATTGAGAAAATAAAGGCAACACAAATGGAAGGAAAGCTGGAAATTGAAAAGCTGGGCAAAAAATCGGAAACCACGGACACAAGCATAACCAATAGAATTCAAGAGATGGAAGAGAGAATCTCAGGCGCAGAAGATAAACTAGAAGAAATAGATTCATCGACCAAAGAAAACCATAAATCCAACAAATCCTTAACACACAATATCCAGGAAATGTGGGACACCATGAAAAGGCCAAACCTAAGAATAATAGGCATAGAGGAAGGTGAGGAAGCCCAGCTCAAAGGTGCTGAAAACATATTCAACAAAATCATCGAGGAAAACTTTCCAAATCTGAAGAAGGACATGCCCATGAAAGTACAAGAAGCATACCGAACCCCAAATAGGCTGGACCAAAGAAAAAAGACCCCTCGACATATAATAATCAAAACACCTAGCATACAGAATAAAGAAAAAATATTAAGAGCAGCGAAGGAAAAAGGACAGGTAACATATAAAGGCAGACCTATCAAAATTACACCTGACTTCTCCATGGAAACCCTCAAGGCCAGAAGGTCCTGGATAGATGTTCTAAAAGTATTAAGAGAACACGGATGCCAGCCTAGGCTACTATATCCAGCAAAACTCTCAGTCAAAATAGATGGAGAGAACAAGATATTCAATGACAAAACCAGATTTTCCCAATATGTATCTACAAATCCAGCCCTACAGAAAGTATTGGAAGGAAAATTCCAACCCAAGGAAGGTAACTACGCCCACAAAAATGTAGGCAACAGATAATCCAACTACACCAGAAACCTAGGGTGAAGCAGAACAAATATATTCACAATACCACTGCCAACAACAAACCTAAATCAAACAACCATCAACAATCAATGGTCCTTACTCACCCTCAACATTAATGGTCTTAACTCACCTATAAAAAGACACAGATTAACAGAATGGATACGAAGACAGAATCCATCCTTCTGCTGCATACAAGAAACACATCTTAGCTCCAAAGATAGACATTACCTCAGGGTAAAGGGTTGGGAAAAGATTTTCCAATCAAATGGAAATAAGAAGCAAGCAGGCGTAGCTATCCTAATATCTAACAAGCTAGACTTCAAACCAAAACTAGTCAAAAGAGATGAAGATGGTCATTTCATATTCATCTCAGGAGAAATCCATCAACACAAAGTCTCAATTCTGAACATCTATGCCCCTAATACAAAGCCACCCACATTCGTAAAAGAAACACTACTAAAACTCAAAGCTCATATAAAACCTCACACACTTATAGTGGGAGACTTCAATACACCACTCTCAACACTAGACAGGACCACAAATCAGAAACTCAACAAAGAAACAAAAGAATTAACAGAAGTTATGTCTCAACTGGGGCTAACAGACATCTATAGAACATTCCATCCAAAGACAAAAGAATATACCTTCTTCTCTGCTCCACATGGAACCTTCTCTAAAATCGACCACATACTAGGAGACATAACAAACCTCAACAGATACAAGAGAATAGAAATAGTCCCCTGTATCTTATCGGACCACCATGCTTTAAAATTGGAATTCAACAACAATACAAATAGCAGAAAACCTGCAAACTCATGGAAACTGAACAATGTGCAATTGCACCACTCCTGGGTCAAAGAAGAAATAAAGAAAGAAATTAAAGACTTTCTAATATTCAACGAGAATGAGGATACAACATACCCGAACTTATGGGACACCTTGAAAGCAGTGCTACGAGGGAAGTTCATTGCACTAAGTGCCCATATGAAGAAAACAGAGGATAGTCACATAAATGAATTAACAGCGCAACTGAAAACCTTAGAACAGAGAGAAGCGAATTCACCCGCAGGAGCAGACGCCAGGAAATAATCAACTTGAGGGCTGAAATCAACAAAATAGAAACCAGGAAAACAATACAAAAAATCAATGCAACAAAGAGTTGGTTTTTTGAGAAAATCAACAAGATTGATAAACCTTTATCCAAATTAACGAAAAAGCAGAGACAGAACATGCAAATTAACAAAATCAGAAATGAAATGGGGAACATAACAACAGACACAGAGGAAATCCAGACAATTTTCAGGTCATACTTCGAAAATCTGTATTCCACAAAAATTGAAAATTCAAAGGAAATGGACAAGTTTCTGGATAACTATCACTTACCAAAATTAAATCAAGAACAGACAAACAACTTAAATAGACCTATAACCCGAAATGAAATAGAAGCAGTCATCGAAAGCCTTCCAACGAAAAAAAGTCCAGGGCCAGATGGATTCAGTGCAGAATTCTACCAGACATTCAAGGAAGAACTAATACCACTACTCCTCAAACTGTTCCACAAGATAGAAACAGAAGGTTTATTGCCAATCTCTTTTTATGAGGCCACAATAACTTTGGTACCCAAACCTCACAAAGACACAACTAAGAAAGAAAACTACAGACCAATATCCCTGATGAACATCGATGCAAAAATACTCAATAAAATAATGGCAAACCGAATTCAAAAATACATCAGAGAAATCATCCACCATGATCAAGTAGGCTTCATACCTGGATTGCAGGGATGGTTTAACATACGAAAATCTATCAACGTGATCCACCATATAAACAAACTGAAAAAGAAAAACCATATGATTATCTCCCTAGATGCAGAAAAAGCCTTCGATAAAATTCAACACCCTTTCATGATAAAGGTATTAGAGAGGTCAGGGATAACAGGAACATACCTAAACATAATAAGAGCAATATACAGCAAACCAACTGCCAACATCAAACTGAATGGAGAGAAACTTAAGCCAATTCCTCTAAAATCAGGAACAAGACAAGGCTGTCCTCTCTCTCCATATCTCTTCAATATCGTACTAGAAGTTCTAGCTAATGCTATAAGACAACAAAAGGAGATCAAGGGCATCCAAATTGGAAAGGAAGAAGTCAAACTGTCTCTATTTGCAGATGATATGATAGTTTACATAAGCGACCCAATAAACTCTACCAGGGAACTCCTACAGCTGATAAACACCTTCAGCAAACTAGCAGGATACAAGATAAACTCAAAAAAAATCAGTAGCCCTATTTTTTTCAGACGACAAAGAGGCAGAGAAAGAAATCAGAGAAACATCACCCTTTACAATAGCCACAAGCAACATAAAGTATCTTGGTGTAACGCTTACCAAACAAGTAAAAGATCTATATAATAAGAACTTTGTGACTCTAAAGAAAGAAATTAAAGAAGATACCAGAAAATGGAAAGACCTCCCATGCTCTTGGATAGGTAGGATAAACATAGTAAAAATGGCAATCTTACCAAAAGCAATCTACAGATTCAATGCAATCCCCATTAAAATCCCACCACAATTCTTCACCGACCTTGAAAGGATAATAATCAACTTTATATGGAAAAACAAAAGACCCAGGATAGCCAAAACAACCCTATACAATAAAAGAACATCAGGAGGCATCACCATTCCTGACTTTAAGCTCTACTACAGAGCTATAGTTCTGAAAACAGCCTGGTATTGGCATAAAAATAGACAGGTAGACCAATGGAATCGAATTGAAAATCCTGATATTAATCCATGCACCTATGAACACCTGATTTTCGACAAAACAGCTAAAATGATACAATGGGGCAAAGACAGCATCTTCAACAAATGGTGCTGGCACAATTGGATGAGGGTGTGTAGAAGACTGCAGATAGACCCATGTCTGTCGCCATGCACAAAACTCAAGTCCAAATGGATCAAAGACCTCAACATCAATCCAGCCACATTGAACCTCTTAGAAGAGAAAGTAGGAGGTACCCTTGAACAAATTGGTATAGGAGACCGCTTCTTGAACATAACTCCAGGGGCACAGACACTGAAAGAAACAATTAATAAATGGGACCTCTTCAAACTTAGAAGCTTCTGTAAGGCAAAGGACACAGTTGACAAGACCAAACGGCAGCCCACTGACTGGGAAAAGATTTTCACTAATCCTATATCCGACAAAGGGCTGATCTCCAAAATATACAAAGAACTCAAGAAACTAGTCAACAAAACACCAAATAACCCTATTAAAAAATGGGGTACAGAACTGAAGAAAGAATTCTCAATGGAGGAAATCAAAAAGGCTGAAAGACACTTAAGAAAATGCTCCACATCCTTAGCTATCAGGGAAATGCAAATCAAAACAACTTTGAGATACCATCTTACCCCTGCCAGAATGGCTAAAATTAGAAACACCAGTGATGACTTATGTTGGAGAGGATGTGGAGAAAGTGGAACACTCCTCCACTGCTGGTGGGAGTGCAAACTCATACAGCCACTTTGGAGATCAGTATGGCGGTTCCTCAGGAAAATGGGAATTAGTTTACCACAGGACCCGGCAATCCCCCTCTTAGGCATATACCCAAAGGATTCACATCAATGCAACAAAGACATCTGTTCAACTATGTTCATAGCAGCACTATTTGTAATAGCAAGAACCTGGAAGCAACCTAGATGCCCTTCAATTGAAGAATGGTTAATGAAGATGTGGCACATCTACACAATGGAATACTACTCTGCAGAAAAAAATAATGGTATCTTGAAATTCGCAGGCAAGTGGATGGCACTTGAAGAAACCATCCTGAATGAGGTAACCCAGTCACAAAAAGAGGAACACAGTATGTACTCACTCATATATGGATTTTAGACCTAGATCAAATGATCACCAGCCTATAATTCACATCACCAGAGGAACTAGGATACAAGTTGTATTCTAAGAGATTCATATAAAGTCCCTCACAGAACTGGGAAGGGACAAGTCCCCCAGACCTCAGGTATAGTGGGTGAGGACAGCTAATGGAGAGAGAAGTAGGAGAAAATGAGAGGGAGGAGAGGAAGGCATGTGTGACTAGGAGGATTGAGCCTGCTTAGGAATGGAAAATAGGAAAGAGAGAGAGAGACAGAGACAGAGAGAGAGAACATAAAAGAGGGAGCCAATATTGGTTTGAAGAGAAAGTTGAACACAAAGAAAGGTCGAGGGAACTACAAGACTGCTCCCAACTAACAATCTCAGCTTCCGTGGAAAGGCTATCATAAATGCCCTTCCCGGAGAGTGAGATCAACAACTAACTTCTCCATGGAGTCCTCAACTAATGCCTGTTGAAAACAGGAGCAAACACCCATACATAAACACTGAGTCAAACTAGAACCCAGAAGCAGATGGAGAGGACAAGACCATGCGGTAGAAGTACATAGAGACAGCTTACCTGAACAAGGAGGAGCTAAGGGCCACTAGACTGATAGCTGGGAAGCCAACAGAGGTCTGACTCGGACTCCCCTGAATATGGGTCTCAGCCAGAAGGTCTGAACAGTCTGAGAGACCTCAGACAGTGGAGCCAGGATGTATCCCTGGTGCACAAAAGGACTTTGCAAACATATCCCCCATGGAGGGATAACTGCCTTATTCTAGAGATAGGAGAGAAGCCCTAGTCCCTACTTCACAGGACCTGTCAGATCTACATGACCCCAACTGGATGGCATTCCCCCACATATTGTATTGTGGTGGGGGGTTGGGAGGGGAGGGTGTTTAGAGTGCATGGGAGAGGGTAGAGAGGGCAAAAGGGAGGGAAGGAGGGAGGGGAGGGCTTGGGGGGAGGGAGGGAGGGAGGGAGAGGGAACTGGGATCGACATGTAAAATAATAATAATAAAAAAAAAAAAAAAAAAAAAAAAAAAAACGCTTTGACTCCAAAATTTAAGTTGAAGAACAAGTTACTGGGGAAAAGTATTTCTATTTTTGTTTCCACAGAAAATGAAAAGATGTGGATTCCTTCCAGACTAATGTGGTTTGATCACACCAGACCGCCTGAAACAGAGTACAAGCTGATCCTACATTCCAAACATCTGGACAAAACAGCCCTACAGACTACAGCTAGGATATCTGAATCTTCTTCGAATCCCCCAAGACAGCGCCCCTTACCAGCAGGAAGTAGTTTGGAAAGAACGACGCCCAAATTCCCAAATATTGTGTATAAATGTTTGTTTTCATTTAATTGGACTTTGTTATATAAAATTAAATAAAAAATACTCTATATGCAAAAAAAAAAAAAAAAAAAAAAAAAAAAAAAAAACACCTAGTGCTCTTGAGTGCTAAGCTATATTTCTAGTCATCTTCATTATTTAAAATATATTCTCATAACTTTTATTTAAAATGTATGTCACCAATTTACTCCTTCCTGCCTTTTCTCCATCCCTTCGCAAGCTTTTCCCTTTAAATACCTTTCTTGTTAAGCACTTGAGAATATGTATGCACAAACATACAAATAAAATCAATAGAGTTCAAAAAAAAAAAAAAAAAATAAAAGAACTGAGTCAGGGGGATGATGGGTAAAAATTGAGGAAGATTGCTGTTTAGAATAAGCAGACTTGTGTTGACACTCAATGCCAGTTGCACAATGAACTCCTGGGACTAGAGAAACATTAGAAGGGTTCATCACAGAATGAGACAGTAGCGTTTTAGCTAAGAAATATCTTTTCCTGTGTGGAGAAATATTTCATTGTGTAACAGAATGTGTGTGATGGGTTTAAGTTGCCCTGACATGGGGAACAGATCCATTGGCAGGCATGCCAATGAACTGTCTCAGTCCTCATTGCTATTCTTAATGGCCCCAGTCCACATCTCAATGGCTCTGTTGATTAGCAACACCATATCTGTGTGTTTCCCAACATACAAAGAGGAGTAAGTAATTGTCTTATCACTGTTTAATCATGTTTCTGTGTTTTCTTTAAAGAGAAAACAGTGTGATAAGCAAAAGATTACATTCTGTATTCACCACAACAGAGGATGAAATTTCAAAGCTGTTTGTGATTTAATGGTTCAATGACTTTGTGGTTTAAGTTACAATATATTAACAACTGGAAGTATATTAAACCTTCAGAGACTATGACAAACATAGACGTTTGTATATGTTACCAGTTTTATACAAGTCAGAGCGTGTCCCATGTTCCATTCCAAAAGGCTAAATTTGATTATTCACTCAAATTATAAAAGAGTGATAATTAAAATTTTGAGAAGGAAAAACTTCTATTTCTAAACCTTCTTAGATTACTCATATCCACATTTGAAACAAATATTTTTAGATTCCAGCATTCCATTTGTAAGAATAAACAACTTTATTTTAATGTTTTAAAGAAATACTGTAACCTTTTAGATATTATCTTTCTATGTTGAAATAAGCTAAACATTTTGTCTCTAAAAATGAGACTAGTTTATAGATGAACAAATTTTAAAAATTTCAGTGAATTTATTTTGTTTGAGCTTATTTTTGCATTATTGCAAATATTGAATAATATCTAAAACCTCGATATCCTTTTCCTGTTACTTCAAATTGATTTTTTTTCTCACATAATATATCTTAAATACAAATTCCCCTCCCTCTACTCCACTCAGACCCTTCCCATCTCCCCTCCCATCCAGATCTAGTTCCTTTCTGTTTTTCACTAGGAAACAAGCAGCATCTATGGGATGATAATAAAATAAAATTTAATAAAATAAAATGTAAGATAAAACAGAAAAATAACAGGTGGATATTGGACAAAACAAACAAAGAAAGTAAGATCCCAAGAGAAGGAACAATAAGCAGATATAGTCAGAGACCTACTTGCTGCATTCAGGAGTCCCATAGAAATACCAACTTAACTAGAAGCCATAATATATATGCAAAGGATCTGTAAGGTAAAAAGAGAAAAGGAAAATATAAATAAAACATAATAGTAAATAGTAGAATAAAATTAAAACAAACAAACATATTGGAAGAGTCCTGAAAGGACATTATGAAACAAGCAATCTCCAAAGATGTCATTGAGTTTGTTTTCTCTTAGCCATTTACTGCTGGTCATGCAGCCCACCCTTAAGAGTAGTTGTTTACCCAGTGAGACTCCCTTCGAGCAAAATAAATTTTGATTTTTCAAGTGATTATCAGTTGGAAATTGTTTCTGGTTTAGGGAGGCCGGCATGTATCCATTTCTTTCAGCTCTAGGATGCTATGTGTTGCAGACCCATGTAGGCCTTGTGTATTCAGTCCCTGTGAATTTGCTAGTATGCACATGGGTCATGATGATTTAGAGAGCCTCCATTCACTCTAGCTCTTACATTCTTTCTGACTCCTTTTCCATTGGGTTCCACAAGCCCTGAAAATCTGAACATTCTAAAAAAGGGAAAAGCCCTCTGATTCATTTCTGCAGCACAGAAAAACACCTGTATATGTTGTATTATACATCATATCCTCAGGAAAACTTAGTAATCTATTCAGTCTCATAGTGGTTTTTCTTTTTAACTTTTTTTGCATGTTGGAAGGTCTCTAGGAAACTTTAAGTAAACTCAAAATACTATTATCAAAAGTGAAATGTAAGCCAGGTGGTATTGGTGCACACTTTGAATCCCAGCACTAAGGAGGCAGAGACAGGCAAATCTCTGAGTTCGAGGCCAGCCTGGTCCAGGGACATACAGAGAAACCCTATCTCAAGAGTCAAAAGAAAAACAAAACAAAAAACCAAAAAACAAAACAGAACAAAAAAGATCCCCAAAACAACCACCACCTCCAGCAACAACAACAACCAAAAAATCCCAACAAAACAAAAGAAAATAAAACAAACAAAAAAAGCAAAAGAAAGAAAGAACAGAAAAGTAAAAGAAAAAAACACATACTACTCTAGTAAAGAGAAAAGATGGCAGTTAGCTTGCCAGAGACCTGTGAAAGAACATCTTCCTGAGGAGAGCACCTTCAGTGTCAGCCTTCAGTGTCAGCTCTAACAGGATGAGGATGTGGGCACAGGACTGACAGACAACAAGCGTGTGACATTCACCAGCATGTTTTAGAAACAGCGAAGCATTCAGTGTGTTTGAGGCAGATGTAGAATGCTGAGCACTTGGAGAGATGAGCAAGGACTAGAGAGGCAATGTGACGTCAAATCTTAAAGTACTTTTTACGCCTGTTTCAATGGTCTAGCAAGGCAGTGGAGAGCTTTATAATGCAAAATGTGATGCTATAAATCTTTTGAAACTAACTCTTCAAATTTAAAAACTTTTTTGAAAGGCAAACTAAGAGTCTTGTGAATTAATGCTACCATCCCAATGGCTGTGTGAACATTTGGTGACAAATCCTATCCATTTTGCTCATCATCTCTTTCAAGTTTGTTTACCTCACTTCCTCATGTCTGTAATGAACCGTACTTAACTGTTCTCAACTAAACTTTGGAAACTCATAGGACATTGAACACCTTGCTTCTAGCTTCTCTTCTTTTACTAATGCATTACTTGTAGTGATGAGGTTTTAAAGTCACAACAAAGAATAAAAGAAATACACTAAACACTTAATTCAACCTGACTTAACCCTGACCCATTATCTCTTATAATAAATTGTTAATATAGTTGCACTTGTATGCACAAACTTTAGCACCACAATGGTCCTGGGAAGTTCAAACTGCTTCATAATATAATGATCAGCACAGAAAGGTGGAGTGGAGACTTCAACAGCATCCTGACTGAACTCTTTATCTAGAAAAGGTTTTAGAAACATCACAGTTGATTATTTCCCTTCAATAGGACAGAGAGCAGAAACATCCTGGGGGATACTGCCCTCATTATTGCATTTACCTAGTTCAAGGTAGAAGTTGTAACATGACCATTAGGTCATATTTTAAGTCAACATTTGTAACTTGAAACATTTCATATGAAATTAAGATTTGTGGCTTCTGTTGAAAATGCAGACAATCTGTCCATGAAGGATCAATAATTCAGATACCATGGAGAAGAAGAGCAGGTACTTAAAAGGGTATCATTGCTTCTCTTTCTGCATCTCAACCCACATCAGTTTTGTATTACAACTGTGGGTCTAGTGAGACAAAAGAGAAGAAGGGTGAAAAGATGTATGGTAAGATGGCTGGGATTGAGTCATCTGTCATCTAAATGAGAAAAGGTTTTCAAATAATTAAAATTTTGAGCTTGTACTAGCAAAAGAATAATTCTTGAATACTTGTGCTAAGTGTAATGACACTTTATTTGGTGGAAAGTAATCTTTCCCAAATCCCTTCCTCCTCTACTAGTTCATCACTCTTAGAAGAGAATAGTGAGAATCCAGAAATACAGAAAAAAAAAATAGTCTTCATTATAAAATTTCAAAAAAGTAAGTTAATTTGGGAAAAATAATGGGTAGAAATATAAAGAAAAGCAATTCCCTGACAAGTTAGGTTAGAGGAAGAATTCGTACTGAAATAAAATGTTAAGGAATGTGAACAACAGTTTCTATCTTTTCAGGTGTTTGAAATATCTGAGCCTGGAGTTATAACGAGTAGGTATTCCTGCCCGCCGCTGGTCTTGTCCTGCCGCAGCGCCAGCCCCAAATAACACACAGAGACCCTGTATTAGATAATTCTGTTGGCCAGTTACTTGTTTCTTATCGGCTAGCTCTGTCTTAAGTATTAACCCATTTTTATTAATCTAAGTATTTCCATGTGGTCTCATCTTACCGTGGAGTGGGGCTGTTGTCTGGTCTCCCCAGTCTCTCCATGTTGACTCCTCCTTACTACTTCCTCTCTCCTCCTTCTCTCCTAGTCCCGCCTATCTTGCTTTCCTATAGGGCAACAGTGCTTTATTCATTAACCAGCATGAGAAACATATTTACAGAATGATATCTCCCATCATGGAGCCCTAGAACACATTAAAGGGTATGCAGGAGACGTCATCAATCCTATAATGAGCAGTGTTCCCCTTTCATAGTACACTGATATTCACATTTAGTTAGGCAATTTGGTATCAGGAGAAAAAATACCAGCTAAAGAATTTTCTCCCTAAATTTGAAAGATCTTCATTTGTTCCTCTTATTCTAGAGGAATTTGCCTATGGTGTTGCATATAAATTTACTCCATCATCTAAGTCCATTCTGCAAACACATAAGATCTCAGTATTGGAAGATACAAAGCCCATCAGATCACAACATTGTGTAGTGTGCCTTTAATTAACATGTAACCTAGGGATGTATTTCTGTAACATTTGCATTGCTCTCGTCCTGTGAATCCTCTGGAATGTCTGAAAAGGACCTGATTTAGCCAAGAAATAGGGTATGTATTAGACAGGATGGACTTGATGGAGTTGAAGAAAGTGGAAAAGAGCTGTAAATGAAGATATACATTCTTTAAAATAACCACCTTTCTACATGAAAAATATTTTGGTCTTAACCATAGCCATTGCTCTCAGAGGGAACAAATTTCTCCAAGAGAAGAAAATTGCTATATGCATATTTTGACAAATAGCTTTCATATTTGAATTTAAATAAAAAGATCTCTTCATACATAGGCATAAAATAATTTCAGAATGGCTTACTTTTCTTTTTTACTAACTAAAACAGAGACATAATTTGATTTGTATTCCAGTTATGTTCTCTTGGCCTTAATGTATATTGAAAATTAGAATTTGAAAAGAAATGAAGATAATCCCTCAAATTCTCATAGTTACACTTGAGAATACCCATCTTTGTAGTGATGCAATTCAGTAATCCACACAGTTCTTTTCAGGTGAGGCGAAATATATATTACTACAAAAGCAAAACATTTCCATAGCTATTATTAACTTTTAGAGTTTGGACATGCTGGCATCTTCTCTCAACTTCCTCTATGTGGGCCACAGTTCCAAATATATTCCCCTAATTCAAAGAGTAGGAATTTCACAACATATATAACATCTGAATGTATGTATTACTGTGTTTATTAATTTATGTGTTACTGTGCTTCTAAGGATTAAACTGCTCTGTAGAGAATCAATGAGTCCCATTTAAAAAGAGCATCAACCCTGTGGGATTCCAGTCATTTATTATAGTTGTGATTTGGCTAACATCCATGCATCCACATGGGCCTTAAAGATTTTGGAATTTTTAAAATTAATCATAAACTATTTATTGTCATTCTGATTCATTAACCAGAAAATGAAGTGCATTATTGCAAATCTGGCATTTCTGCACTAGAAAACTAACATCACAGAGTCCTAATTCTTACCAATAAGTGAAAAATGACTATTGTATTTCACATTGAAGCTACATTTAAAAATGCTCTATATCCTTGTTTACCATTATGCATTTTGTAAAATAACGTTTAGGTGCAGTCTATTGCTCTCTGTTGCTTTAGATCGATGTTGGTGAAATGACCACTTTGCCTCCACTGAAACATAGCTGACAGCATGGGCAAAGTGCATTTCCCCCATAGCTTTCAATCTTCTGGGATGTCTCATGACTTCTTTGGTTGGAGCTGGCAAAAGCGATTGCTGTTACTATTCTATTTTAGCTTTTCAGTAAGTGCCAACAAACTAAATTATATTCCTTCCCTTTTATGGCTTTCTTCAAGGTCCTGGATTGCAGAGAAGGCATTTGCAAGGCTGGGAACATTCAAGTTAGTGTTAAACAGCTTGTGTTTTAACCATAGAGAATTTGCAGGTCAGATCTATACATATTTTAATTCTTTGCCACAGAGTTGTTTGAAAATGGGAAAAAAGAGACATGTACTATTCCAATATCTTTTTTGTTCGGGCATGAGATGGCATCATTAGAAGCTTCAGAAAAGTTTCTTGGTTTTGAGCAGACAGGAAGAACTGAGTCTGTGTGGTGTGAAAATGAAAGTATAAGCAATCAACACGTTTTTATTTATGTTAAACAGTTTTGTGGCCAAAATATTATTTTTCTTTGTCAAAAAGTGAGGTTCATTCAGCTTCTTCTAAAGACAGATCTAAACAGTGGCATGGATAGCATGCCACTGCTTGGAAAAGTGCAAAGGCTTGCTTTGTTTTGTTTTTCTAGAGGCCATGGTAGCTTGCCATTAAAAACAGTTGCTGTTCCAAGATGTCTGTGGCTAATGCCAGACATTCTATCAACAAAGCAGGGCAGCATGGCCTCAGACATGTTTGCAGGCTTTTCTTGAAGACATCTATGTGATCTTAAGATAAGCATGGGGAGTACAGAGCCATGCCACTCGTAACTATATCAAAAGGGGTCAGTTGGGAACTTTCTGTCTCTGCTGTGATCATGCCTCCACAGTCCATCTGAAGGTGACAAGGGCAATCAACAAATGATGTGTTCATGTACAGCATATCAACTTCTGGCTACATTTATTGACCAAATACATTGTCTTGATCAAATATATTGACACTGTTTAGAAGTAATTAAAGAGCAGGGAAAAGGATTTAGTTAAAATAGTTAAAAGACATAGTGGTACCTAATAACATTATAACAGCCAAAAATACTGCTCACACTACACCTGTGTGTGGACTGCCATAGAAACATCATAATAGCTCTTTCATTTCTAATGTTGTAAATTAATAAAATCTACATATCATAATATCCCTCATGTGGCTATCATATAAAAGAATATTTTCATTCATTGTATCTTACTGAAATAACTATTTTGTTTGTCTTTTAGCTAATCAAGGTCCTAAAAGTACTGCATGCTTTGTATCTATATGTATAGTATTAAAGGTCAGCAACTATGACTTACTGTGGTACTTACCCAATTATTTAATCTCTGATGTTTGAATGCAGCTAATATTTAGCAGTAACTCTGAGAAAGTAATGAAATACCTCATAAGACTTTATGTTTGTGTGTGTGGTTTTTTTTAGAAGCTATATAAGTAATCTTTCTCTTTCTTCCTTTTTCTTTCTTTTTCCCTCCCTCCCTCCCTCCCTCCCTCCCTCCCTCCCTCCCTCCCTCCCTCCCTCCCTCCCTCCCTCCCTCCCTCCCTCCCTCCTTTCTTTCTTTCTTTCTTTCTTTCTTTCTTTCTTTCTTTCTTTCTTTCATTCCAGACTAGGAGAGAGAGTCATGGAAAGCAAATCCTGATTGCATTCATATCCCAGCTGTGAGGAGAGATTTGAAAGAGCAATTTGATCCCTAAGCAATAAAATACATTCAGACACTTTTACTTTCCTCTTCTAATGGCAAAACCAACTTCTGTCAGTTTACCTATGTGCATTGGATTTTCAATCAGACGCTCATTATTTTCCTCCTGAAAATACTGCATCATAAAAATATGAAGCCAGAAAAGTTTCTTTTATTCTTTAATTGTCTCGAAAATATTTATAGAACACTATAGCTGGGTTGAAGAGATGGCTCAGTGGTTAAGAGTGGGTTTGATTACCAGCACTGACATGGTGGCTTACATACATCTGGAACTCCCGTTTCAGGGGATCTAATGCCTTCTTCTGACCTCCATGGGTACCACACACACAGCACACATGCATATACTTAAGCAAAACACTCATACATAAAGATATCTAAAAAGAGAGAGGAAGAAAAATTATTTCAACCACCATGAAAACTAAATGGTGTATGATTGGCTATTTTTATAGTAGCCATCAACAGCTTGTAATTAAAAACCTGTCCCTAAGTCATGACTGAGAATACATTTTTGCCACTTTAAGCAATTCCCCTGCTACAAAATCTCAGCTATACAATGGCTGTGCATTTCACCCATTTCTAGGTAAGTAGCCATTGAGAGGCATCTGTTTTTCAACCAGGTATTTTTTTTTAATTGATCCTGTATATCTAGCAATTACAACTGAAATAGATGCATGTAGTTCTTTCCCTATGGGGAATAATAAACACACAAAGGAAGAAAACATAACTGTATGATAGAATATTGTGTAACCACTGAATGCTGTGCTGTTATTTTCTAATGTCAAAGGAAAAATATATTATATGATATGAAGTGAAAGGAACATTTAGAAAACAATTTTGACATAAAACGTAAAACTCACATACATACACATATGCACCTATATACACATACCTACACACACACACATGCACGCACACACACACACACACAACACACACACACACACACACACACACACACACATATATATATATACATACATAGTTATAGGATTTAGGAGATTTCTTTTCTAAATAAGTGTCTATATTTTTCATATCTTTTATAATTAGCATTAGCATATTTGTGTAAATTATTACAGATATTAAAGCTAGTTTCATAAAAACATGACCATTGAAAATGTAAACTACAGTATGATAAAGAATGTGTGGTTTCAGATGGCTTGAACTTGTGAACTCGCCAATAGCATGTTTTCTCTAGGATATGGGCTAACAAGTATTCCACGAGGTGATAATGAGACAAAAGACATTTTCCCCTAAGTAAAAGTTGTAAAACAGAGACCAGAGGAACAGGAAACCAAAGTACAGGAGTTAAGATAAGGGAAAGCTGAGAAACAAAGGGGAGTGACTAACAAGAAAAAAAAAAAAAGATTTCCTGAGTGGTCTTGCTCATGTGTTACCTTTAAAGGAGGGAGAAGAAAGTGCTACCCCTTTACAATGTGTAATACGGGGGGAATTTTACCCAATTGTTTACTCACATCCTTATGTGTTGTGCTGCTCAGGATAATTTATCAGTCCCTTTGATATGACTTCTCTCACCCTGGTGTGTTAGCTGCAAACACAGAATGACCTGAAGTAATGACAACCAATGTAAATCAAACTAGTTGGCATCCAGACCTTACACTTTCCATGTTTCTCTACTTTCTCTAGGGGATTCTGAGGAAATAACTCAGAATTTGACTTTTAGATTTTACCATGGTAATGGTTATAGTATTGACTGTTAAAAAAAAAAAAAGGCAAATGCAAGGATTTATTTTTTTTTTTTAGACAGAAGAGTAGAACTAGAGAGAGAATTTAGAATTGATTTTTATTGTTTTATTGTTCTGTTCTTTTTTATTTAATTGTTTGTTTGTTTATTTATTTATTTATTTTTTGTTCAGGATAAGAAATCCCACATATATAACAAAAAGCAAATTGTCATTGGAGTAAGAGTGGCCTCTTCAACACCTAACCCCACACTTGCCAGATTGCCACAATGGATAAAGCTAATATTCCCTCATCTGCGAAAGGCTTTCTTATGCCATCATACAGAGCAACAGAGAGGACAAGGGAGCAACAATCCAGAGCCACCAGAATCTAGCATACCCATAGTGGGCCTGCAGTGAATACTGCTTCCCTTTCTTTGATTACAGCCTTGCGTATGTGATGCACTAAGTGCCTTCTCCCAAGGACTTTTATCAGTGGCACCAGCATCCCATAGTAGGTGGAAGTTTACACTTAGATTCTTAGGGTCAAGTTCTCTCCCTCCATCCTTATTTTCTCCACCTATTTTTTGCCTCTTTGTTTTTACTTTTTAAGGTTTTTGCCCCATTGAACAATCTAGCATCTCCATGACTCTACATTTATCATTCTTTTTCTTCTCAACATCTATCTGTCTGTCTGTCTGTATGTATATATGTATGTATTAATTATGTATTGCTTCATGTAGGGCATTTTCTGTCCTGTCTAGATTCTGCTACTTTCTAGTATAGCCTTGTCTCACATTGGCATTACTCACCTGGATTCTCTCTTTATTGGGTATTTGGAAAAGCTGGCATCACTTACTAATAGGAAATTCCTGTACCTTAATGTCATGTCACTGAATCAGAGACCTTGCTAAGGGGTGCAGCAATATGTGATTTTTAGAATGTTTGCTAAAGCTGGGGTGTCTGTAGGTTAAATTGTTACACCTAGTCAATGCTACAAGTTTTTGGCATTAGCAGTAAACCAACTCACTGAGCCCCTGCATCTGTTCTTCTGTTCTATGTGAAACTATCACTATGGCCACTCTCTCCAAAGCAATGCAGATATTCCATATAATATTAAATTAGTTCATTTATTCAGCAGCCAGACACTCCAAGGGCAATTCTCTTTTTTCTTATTCCATCCATTTGCCTGCAAATTGCATGAAGTCACTTTTTAAGGAGCTTAGTAATCTTAGTAATGCTCCATTGTGTAAATGTACCATATTTTCTTTATGGTTTTTGTTGTTGTTGTTGTTGAGGTTCATCTTGGTTGTTTCTAGTTTCAGGCTATTATGAGTAAATCTGCTAGTGTATTTGTAGTAGTTTTTGGGGCATCCTTTGGGTACATGCATAATAGAGGTATAGCTTGGTCTTGAGGTAGATTTATTACTAATTTTCAGAAGAGCCACCATATTGACTTTCACAGTGGCTGTACAAGTTTTCGCTCCTACCAGCAATTGAAGTGCATTCTCCTCACTCCATACCCTCACCTGCATGATCTGTTGCTTGTGTTATTGACCTTAGCCATTCTGACAGGTGTAAGATGGAATCTCAAAGTAGTTGGATTTACATTTCTCAGTTGGCTAAGGATGTTGAACACTTTATTAAGTTTCTCAGCCATTTGAGATTTCTCTATTGAAAATTCTGTTTAGAGCTGCACCATATTTTTAAATTGGGATAGTTGGTTTGTTCATGTCTATTTTCTTGAGTTCTTTATATATTTTGGATATTAGCCATCTATCAGATGTGGAGTTGATGAAAATGTTTTCCAATTATGTAGGCTGCCATTTTGTTCTATTGATAGTGTCCTTTGCCTTACAGAAGCTTTTCAGTTTCATGAGGTCCCATTTATTAATTGTTGGCCTTAGTGCCCACTCTATCAGTGTTCTGTTCAGGAAGTTGTCTCCTGTGCTGATGTGTTCAAGGCTATTCCCACTTTCTCTTCTATCAGCTTCAGTGAATCTGGTTTTATGTTGAGGTCTTTGATCAGTTTTGATTTGAGTTTTGTTCAGGGAGAAAATATGGGTCTGTTTTCATTCTTCTACAATCCAACATTCAGTTAGACCAGCACCATTTGTTGCTGATGCTTTCTTTTTTTATTGTAACTTTTGGGTTCTTTGTCAAAAGTCAGATGTCCATGTATTTTCTGGATTTTCCATCCAATACCATTGATTAACCTGTTTGTCTTTATGTCAATACCATGCAGTTTTTATTACTATAGCTTTGTAGTACAGCTTGAAATTGGGGATGGTGATAACCTCCAGAAGTTTTTTATTGTACAGGATTGTTTTAACTATCCTGGGTATATTGTTTTTCTGTATAAAGCTGAATATTGTCTTTTCAAGTTCTGTAAAGTTTGGTGTTGGAATTTTTATGGGAGTTACATCGAATCTATAGATTGCTTTTGACCATATTTACTGTATTTTCTATGTTGATCCTACTGATCCATGAGCACCACCCATCTTTTAATGGTTTTTGGTTTTCTTTGGTTCTCTTTTTGAGACAGGATTTTTCCGTATAGCTTTGGTTGTCCTAGAACGCACTCTGTAGTGCAGGCAAGCCTCAAACTCATAGAGTTCTGCTTGCCTCTGCCTCCTGTGTCCTGGGATTAAAGGCATGCACCATCATCTCCTGGCAAGACTTAAAATGTTTATCATACAAATCTTTCACTTGCTTGGTTGATATTGCTCTAAGATACTTTACAGTATTTGTGGCTACTGGGAAGGATACTGTTTCCATGAATGGCTTCTCAGTCCATTTGTCATTATTATATAGGAGGGCTACTTTCTTGAATTAATCTTGTATCTTGACATTTTGCTGCATATGTTTATCATATGTAGGAGTTCCCTAATAGAATATTTGGAGTCATTTATATATACTATCATATCACCAGCAAATAATGATACTTTGACTTCTTCCTTTCCAATTTATAACACCCTTGATCTTCAATTGTCTTGTTGTTCTAGCTAGAATGTCAAGTATTATATTGAATAGCTATGGAGACTGGACAGCCCTGTCTTGTTGCAGACTTTAGTGTGTTTGCTTTGAATTTCTCTCCATTAATTTGATGTTGGCTATTGGCTTGCTCTACATTCTCTTTATTATGGGAGGTTTGTCCCTTAAATCTATACTCTAAATCTATCCAATACTTTTATCATAAAGGAGTGTCACATTTTTCAAAGGCTTTTTCTGTATCTAATGAGATGTTGTGTGTGTGTGTGTGTGTGTGTGTGTGTGTGTGTGTGTGTGTGTGTGTGTTCAGTTTGTTTCTATGGTGTATTACAGTGATTGGTTTTCATATGTTTAACCATTCCTGTATCTCTGGAGTGAATCTTGCTTGGTCATGGTGGATGACATTTTTTGTGCTCTTGGATTTGGTTTATGAGTATTTTATTGAGTAGTTTTACATCCATGTTCATAAGGGAAATTTGTTTTTAATTCTCTTTCTTTGTTGAACCTTTGTGTGGTTTTGTTATCAGGGTGACTATGGCTGCATAAAATGTTTTAACATTGTTCTCTTGAATTTCTTAATACTTTTGAATAAAGAGTTTTATATTTTCCATTTTGTACTGAGCTCACAAATTATGTTGACATTTGAATCATATTGTACAATGAATGAATGATTCAAGAGCCAAATGGGTCAAATAGGAATACTTCTAGGAAATATTTTCTCCTTGGTATGTCACTCCAAGTATATGAATTTCAGGTAAAGCACTATTTCTCAAATAATACATTGAAATTCATTGAATTCTATACCGACTTTGCTGTTTGTGAGATTTTTGGAAAAATATCAACTAAATCGTATGCCTTCTTTAGTATCACCCTTTGCATGTACATTTCCAACACTGTTGAGAAAGGAATAAGACAGCATGGATACTCTTTAATAGAACACTCACATCTTTTCCTTTTATGAAATTTTTCACCCACTGCACACACTCAAAGTAAGTAGGAGTTATTAAGACAGAGATAGCATTTTACTTGTGATCCAACTGATACAACTGCTGAGAGCGAATGAAAACAAAGCCCTTCAGTAGGAAAGATTAATCATTCTACCCATGTGCCTAGCAGTGAATGATTAAATCTGTAGGTGACAGGCTTGGGGGTGGGGTGCTACAAGGACTAGCTTAGTTCTCTGTCCATAAGGGTATGGCTCTGGGAATCATTTGTGAGGATCTAGGATAATACTGAATTGCTGACTCAGTTGTTTTCTGTCAGTGTTGAGAAATCCCTTTGAAAACTCAGAAGGGTTTTAGCTAATTCCCCTAGTCTACCCACCTATGACCAACAGATCAACTTTGTCAGACCAAGCCTAATCATGATAGGCTGGGGTTGTCACTATCTGTCTGGTCCATTATCTGTGGATTAAATACTCCTTAACACATTTGGCAGCTGAAAGCATATTCATTCTAGAGGTGTTGTAGAGTTACTTATAGAGCTGAGAGTAAAAGTTGCCTGAGGAGGAGGTCATTAAACAATAAGCCTTTAATTCATTGTCTGAGAAACAGCCTGCTGATTCCAAGTCATTCATATAGACCATGGTAACCATGTACTATGATTGGTCTCTGACTGTCTTTCCATGTTAAATAAATGTTTCAAAAATGGCTTAATACTTTATTGGATTTCTGAGGCACTACAAACAAACTATAAAATTATGGCTAAAATATTGCTCTGAGAGATGGTGAAACTCAAACATATGGACCCAAGTGTTGGAAAACAGTCTGAGTGTGGAGTCATGCAAGGGGAATTCTGAGGGCTTGTGAGAAAACGCTTAAGAAAACAAGACTTGAGTCTTTAGACTTCTGTTCCTTCACAACACAGAACTGTTCTTGGAATGTGTTTGAGTGAGTTTACTTGAGCTGTTGTTATTCATATGCCTCTATGGAAAAACATGTTTGTTTGTTTGTTCGTTTTTTTTTTTTTTTTTTTTTTTTTTTTTTGCCACATGTGGCTTATTCTTGTGAATGTATAATTTTCTTAGGTCACTTTTTTTAAAATTATTTTTAAAACAATCTTATTTTACATAGCAATGCCATTTCCTCCTCCCTCCCACCCTCCCACTTTCCTCACCATCTCCCTCCCACCCATCCTCTTCTTAGAGAGGGGGAGGCCTCCCATGGAGAATCATCAAAGTCTGCATACCAAGGCCCTCCTGTACCTAGGCTGAGTAAGGTATCTCTCCATAGGGGATGGGCTCCAAAAAGCCAGAAGCCAGTTCATACACTAGGGATAATTACTGGTTCCACTGCCAGTGGCCCCATAAACTGCCCAAACCTGCCAATTGTCACCTTCATTCAGGGAACCTAGTTCAGTCTTAGGCAAGTTCCCCAGCTGTCTGGAGTCAGTGAGGTCCCATATGCTTGGTCAGCTGCTTCTATGGGTTTCCTCAACATGGCCTTGACCCATTTGCTCATATTATAGATCCTTCCTCTCTAAAATTGGACTCCAGGAGTTTGTTTAGTGCTCAGCTGTGAATCTTTGCATCTACTTCCATCAGTTACTAGAGGAAGGATCGATAAAGGTAATTAAGTTAGTCATCAATCTGATAATAGGGGAAGGGCAGTTAAGATACCCTTTCCACTGTTGCTCAGATTCTTAGTTGGGTCATCCTTGTGACCCATCCTTGTGAATTCCTGGGAATTTCCCTAGTGCTAAGTTTCTTGTTAAACCCATAATGGCTTCCTCTATCAAAGTATCTCTTTCCTTGCTCTCCTTCTCTCTTTTTAACCCCAGAGTATAAAATGTCTGATGCTCTGAATAAAGTTGGTTATTGAATGAAACTTTAGTCTGCCTCACTTTTAGACCCTGCTCTCCCTGGTTGACAATGCCAACTAGAGTGGTAAACAGCCAAGAAAGTAAAACAGTACTAAGTCTACTGGGTGACTACTTGGAGCTGTAAAATTATCTACTTGGTAACACAGCATATACATGTTGTACTTGTAAGATAAAGTTTTTAAATTATTTATGAACAAGTGCTACTCCTAAATTGCTTTTTCTAAACTGTCTCACAGAAAATTCCTCTGTGGTACATCCTTTGTAGGATCTCTTACTGTCTTTCCATTTGCCTGTTCAATCTTTCTATTTGCTTTCTTTACCATTTTACTTCATTCTCTCTAGGAATTATCTCTGTGTTTATAGTTATCACCTGTTCTGTTATCTATAATGTAGCTGTTTCATCAAGGCTAGACAGCAATATTTAATTTTCTTGCAGCAGAGTTGGTGTGATGATTGCCAGGAGACCCACAGGGGACTAGGCTTCATTGATGAAATGGGGAAGCTTACTCATAAGTTCCATGAAGCTCATTAGACATTCATGAGATCTCTTCCCATCAAGTGTCAGTGAGAGATTTAAATAAAATAGAATTTGTGTAGTTACTTATAAGTCACTTGCCAATCCTGTAGCTTCAAGAGAGTCACCCATTTTGCTGTATAGAACCCGCATGGACTAATGGGGCCATGAAGCTAGACTTGGATAGAATCATTTTACAGATCTGCTGGTACCCTCTCTCTATGGGATAAATAGATGATTCCTGACTTCTATGCAGGTAAAGCCACATACTAATATCTTTATAGTTTCTGGAAAATAGTCAATGCTCACTAAAAGGCCAATGAAAGAATGTAGGCATTGTTTTTATACATTACACAGTTACATATAGGAGCTTAGGCCCATGAAAGGCAATCTGTATTGATAAATGAATATAAAATTCAGGGTTGGAGACATATTTTGAGCACTGGGATGGAGAGGGCTGGAAAGCAGAGTGTTTACTTTTTAGGAGCTATTGATATATAATTGAGGGGCCAGTGAATGAAGGTTTGGGTAGCACTGGTATTGAAGACAATCATAGCCTTGCCTTGTAGGGGGCTGCTCTCTGAAGTTATTGCTTTTCTTCTAATGTTGCAAAAGGAAACATTCATTTATAATGGCTTTTACATGAGGCATGGAGAACCATCATTACACTCATTACACCAACTCTTTCCATATCATAGATAACAACTGATTTAATAAAAAAAGAATTAGGAACAATTTTTAAATTTAGATTTTGAATTTATAAAATTCTGTGGGTAGACTATCAACACACTCATGTAGAGAGATAATTATCTCAGTATTTCATGAGTGTTACACAGTAAGTTGTAAGGAAAGGTTTTTTTTATAAACAAAGCCAATCTGGAATGTGTGTTTTTCTGGCCTGTACAATCAGCATTAGCTCCTAACAGAACCCTATGTTGGTAAAATCATCCTAATAATAGTTACTGCCAGAGAAAAACCTTCATTTGTGAAATCAATTCTATCACCATGATGACAGCTGGGTGGAGACCGAAGCATATTAACAAAATTTCTACAATCTATCACTCCAGTCCCCACTTTTGCTTTTTGTTGAACAGTTCACCCTTGTCTTTTCAGTGATTCCAGTGTTCTCTAAAATTAATTTATATAACTTCCAATATTTCGTAGTTACTGACAACCTTATTTTTCACTTTACTTTTATTTTCTTGAAAAGCACTTCTAGTTTGCATTTTATTTTTTCAATTTTACTTTTCTAAATTTTTACCAGAAAATTTCAGTTTTAACATTTAAATAATTGTGGCTTCTTCCAATCTCTGGCCCTCTTATATGTGAATAAAACAACGGTTTTATTGAACTGCTGAGAAGCCATTTTACTTTAAGAGAAGCATTTCTCTCATGAACTAGTGAATAATAGCTCTGGAGGATTCCTTTTTTTTTTTTTTTCTATAAATAAAAATGGGCACATGCTATAATTCTAGTTGGTGAGATGCAAAAGCAAGTTTGCTTGAAGAAACCTGGGAAATCATTACTTACTAAGACACAATGTAAACACACTGTGGATGGGAGTCTTTGGAGACTGGGGGTGGTAAAAACAAATACTTGGAGAAGTTGTGAATAATTTACTATTGTAAAAGACAAGACTGGGGTCAAACTCCAGGGGAAAGAAGATGGCTAGTTCCTGGGCCAATGGTAAAACATCCCTCTGAGTATTTGAGTAATTAGTTGTCTTCTGTTTTAAGTGACTTTGAAGAGCAGAAGCATGGCCAGCTGTAGTGACAGTGTACTACCAGTTCCAGGAACTGCTTGCTTCACAGAGAGGAGAACTGTGACATCACAAGAGCCACTTTCTTCACCATTCCTTACTCAAAGCACAGATTCTTTATTTAGTTTATAATTTAGAAGGCATATTAGACTAAAAGAAATTATAATTTCAAATGCCTGTTGTTTTATTATTTTTGGAATCAGTTTAAGATTTATTGAGTATGGAGTCATAAATTTCACCCACTAGGAGTTTATATTGTTATCTGCCCATCTTTCATCTGTATGCTTAGGGGGACTTTACCTCTAATTGGGCTGTGTGTTCAGAAAATGTACTTGATAGTCACATTAGCAGTTTGGAGGAGAATATTGACTTAAAACCAGTAAAAGTGTCATTGGCCTGTGTGGGAAGCTCACTGTATTTTAAGGATTATGTACAATACTTTGTCAGTTTTCTGGTTCATGCTTTATTTCTCTTCATAGCATCCTTACCAGCAGTTCTAACCTGGCATCTCTCCAGTTTAGCATCACAATGCACTGGAACGTGTCATGTGGAGACTCTCTTTAATAACTGAGTTTAAATAATAAAAGAATGAAACCCTACTCTGTAATCTGACTATAAATGGTATTTCATTTAAATACACTAATATTTTTTAGTATGTCTCATAATGAATTTCTACAAAGACTAAATCAGATTGCCAAGTCAAAGCAGATTAAAAGAAAATATGCCTGAGCTAGCTTCATCTCCATTACAGTCTCGTTGAAACAAAGCCATTCCTGGCATGAGTCGAAACTGTAGAGCCTGCTTGGCCACAGTTCTTGCAGTAATCTCCATGGTTCCATAGCAGGGGTCAGGTAACCCCGTGTTGTTCCAAGATGAAGAACAGTTTGCCACGGAGCATTTGGGGTAATGGGAGGAGCCACAGTTCAACAAGGAAAGGGCAGCCAAAATTACAGGCAGACAAGTGGTATCTACTGACCTCTTACCATTTGCTGCAGCACTATGCATTTTCCCAAATGACTGGTTGCAGCCTCTTCATGACTAAAACACATTTATTTCTGGGAAAATTTTTGATTTAACACATCAGGAAATCACTTTTACTGTACTTGCCATACAGACTAGTTCCCTGAGTCCCTATAGCAGCTCTACTAGAAACTGCAGACAGAAAGAAGCAACTGACATTGGAATCTCAAAGGCATAGTATGGGTTTAAAGACTTCAACAGTCCCTAAGGCTACTGCAGCAAAACTCGGCCACATTGCGCTGTTAAGTATAGACATGTACCGCACCATAGCCACATAGTAAGGATTTTTAGTAATGAAAATAATTCTTGTGGGGCTCTGCACATGACACCGTCAACTGCCACATGATAGCTTGGTCACTATAACATTATAAAACCCACCATACCTCTGAACAATGTGGACTTCCCTGTCTAGCCACATAGGCTAGCCTGAACAGTACCTTTCTCTAGGATTTACTAGTTAGTGTCCCTTCATTTGTTTAAATCATATCCATACATATCTGACACCATGACACCATTGCTGTATTTAATAAAGATTAATTACTGGAAATTTCTTTTAAGAATTCTGAAGCAATGACTTGGTAGTGCCCACTGCTCATTGTCTTCATAGTGTTACCAGGGATAGTTATCAAGATTGTATCATAGTGTAATGAAATATTTTATAAAGTTTCATGTTGATTGACTATTTCTATCTTTATAAAGCATTTACAATAGATGAATTTTTACCTCCTAATCTTTTATTAGATATTTATTTTCAAGATAAGAGAGACACAAATAAAATTCAATTAACCCTAACTTGAAACAGATGTTGCTAAAATGTACTATATATTCTTTCCACCAGAGATCTAACAAATCACTATAGACAAGGAGAAATACCCAAAACAAGATGTCTTGAACATATTTGGAAATTATTGCCATCCTTAGCTATGGCCAACTGGGTTACTATGTGCGGATAACTGACATAGCACCTCCTTAATTGCAAATCACTGTAATTTCAAAGACAGATCTTGGCCTTGTAGTAATCGCTTGATGATTCTACTAAATGAGAAACAAGTGCACATACCAAGCTTAGTCATGTGTTGCATACAGAGATAGAATTGTTCTAAATTATACCACTATAGCAGCAGCTACAAACACCCTACTTCTGTCAGCCTCACTTCGTATGTGCATGCAGTCAGTAAGTCTTAAAGGAACCCAAGACAGTTCCACAAATTGTAAGCCAGAGAGCAGTAGATAAAGTGAAGTATAATTTGGAGTCTGTTGCTGAAAAGAGGATATTTTGGCTTCAAGAAATATTTGGACATTACTTAAGCTAACCATTATGGGATTGAAATGAAGGTCTGAATGTTATGACTGGAATTATACTCCAGTTTCCATTAAAAACAACAAGAACAAAAAAACTAATCCAGCAGTCAGCAGTAGAACACCCCCCACACACACACAATACCATACATATGTCCCAAATAATAGTATCATTTATGTTTTATGTGACTACAATTTTCTGACTTCACTTGTTCCCAAACTTAAATTATCCTAGCTTATTTAGCAGTGACAATTCATACTTGAGCAATCAAGAACTTTGACAGAAGTTCCTGTCAAAGCCTGCATGTTACATCATCTTGAACACATTCTGAAATCCCTCATTGGAAGCTGTAATTACAACCCTGGATCAACTTCCCCCTCACATATGATCCCTTTTTTGGCCTTGCATGTAGGTAGCATGTGTGGCTGAAGAAGCTACAGGATGACTCAGGACTATAACTAGAAGTTCCCTGTTTCTAGCATGAAATTTATTTGGTATTCTTTTAATCTATGTGAGTGTGAGTGTAATATTTTTTATTCAAGTCTTTAAGGAAAATTAATTCCTTGAGACATTTTTATTTAGTGATTTTTTTTTTTTTGCATTTATTGACCCATTCCTACATATGTGCTAATTGAACAGCATGGTAAGTTGGGGAAAGTTGTGTGAATGGAAAGTCTTTTATGACTATAAAGTAAAAGCAGATGCATGGTGCAACTTTTAGGCCTTTCTCTACAACATTGCCATCTTACCCTAATAAAATCACTTGTGGTCTCAGTTATGTTTCAAGGAGGAGCTCAAAGTAAGAAGAATGAGTTGGAGCAGCTTAATCTAGTCTATAAAACAACCCCTACTCTGTCCTATGGATTTGTGGTCAGAATAGATTGAATCTTAATGGGAAGAATATGAAGGATATAATCAAACCTACATGAGAACATTGTTTTGTACATGCCTATGAAAGCGTATATGGCTGAGAAGATTAAGTAGGCCAAAAACAAAGGAGGCTATAGGGAGAAAGAGGAACAAAACAAGTCATGCTTGGATAAATGTTAGCTGTGGCTGTGACTATTGTTCTATTTCTCTCATAAATGTAGTAAATGAGTATTTGGAAGCCAATTTAGTTATTCTGGAACATCAGCCCATTTCTTAGAGTATAACAATAAATATTTCTTTGTCCAGGGTGTTGAACAAGGAGCAAATGATTGAATTCCTAACACAGGAACATTTCTAATATAATTAGAGACTAAAAACAAATCCTTCTGTAACCACATGTGGGCAAAGTCAACCAGTACCCACGGTGAATTAGGAAAATAAGTTACAATTCAATTTATAACTTAATTAAATAGTTCATATAATCCTTTTAAGTGGCTAATACCGTTTCTCCAGTAAAAAGTAATTGTTTAGTAGTCCCATTTTCTTGCTTGCTTTTCATCCTAAATTGTAACTTCACACTTTGGGTAATGGGTGAGAGATGGAGAAGTTGTCAGTCTCAGATACTGTCCTGCTAGTCTCTTAAGTCATTAATTAAGTAGTATTATGTTAATTTTGATGCCTTACTACTTGGACTGGTAAGCACATATTCTGACAATGTGAGATGATAACTGTGGTGAGATCAGCCAATAAATGATGGTCTCAACTTAGCTTCAGTGGCTCTATGGACCTTGTATCAGGGTCACTAGCATTCATATGGGCTCAACCTAGTGACAGATATATCCTGTAACTCTTAGAAACAACCTTGTCCCTGATGAAAATAGTTCAGGTTCCAAACTTCGTACCAGGTGCTTGCACAACTGGTTAAATGAATTTTTCCATATTATATAGCAAACAAAGATAAGTAGGAAAGTTATATCTGAGGAGTCCATACCTTTGCCTGAGACTAAGGCTCAAGCTCTGCGAACATTTGATGTTTTGCTCTGTTGTTTACTGTCACTTCTTTCCTCTTTTCTTTGTATCTTTCTACCTACTTGTCTTAATTGGATTTTTATTGCTGTTTTAAAGCACAATGACCAAAAATAACTTGGGGTGTGAGGAGTGTTATTCCATCTTATAACTCTAAGTCTATTGCTGAGGGACATTAAGGCAGGAACTCAGACAGGAACCTGGAGACAGGAACCAAAGTAAAGAACACAGAGGAACATTGCTTATTGGCATGCTTCTCATGACTTGCTCCTTTCATATATACCTAGAAACAGTGGTGCTGGGTGATACTTCCCACAGTGGGTTGGGACTGCCCATATCAACAATTATTTCAGAAAATGCCTCCCACAAGGATGAGCCCTTTTACTGGATATGCAATACCAATTGGTCATCCATGAATTCATACACACACACACACACACACACACACACACACACACAAAACAACAACAACAAAAACTGAGTTCGGTAGTGACAATTGTGTTCATTTGCACACACATTTATGCATCTAAAAATAAGAATCCAAGAAACGGAGGCTATCAATTTGACAGTGGAAGAACATGTGTGAGGTTGGTGGGAGAGGATCTGGGAGGGGTTGGAGGGAAGAAAGAAAAAAAAGGCTAAATGGTGTAATTGTGTTACAATTAACAACATAAAATTTTTGAGAAATAAAAAGATAACTTTTTAAAATATAAAATATATAAAAATCACACATTGATATTGCACAGTTAAAACTAAAGCGAAGGAAGGGGGAGAAAAGTTCTACAACCTTTCCAGTAGGTAGTATGAGGGAGGCCTATTCTTTATCAAGGTTTCTTTTCCCAGATAACTCTAGCTTGTGTCAAGATGACAAAATGTGGATTGGGACACTACTTCTCTGTCCCATTCTCTTTTATGATTCTGACCTCTTTGCAAACCTTAATGGACTTAGGAAATTTTCTCTCCACTGGCAGAAAATGTTGGTACTAATCCTATAGGCTTCCTTATTATGATACAAAAGGCTGAAGGAGACAGATGAGAGTAGTTTAGCAGGCCGTTTTTCAAGACCATATCCTGGTTTATAAGGCAGTTTTCTTGCTGGATGATCCTATTTGCATATCGCAAATGGAATATCTCCTTCCTTTTTTCATTCCAACTGTAATAAATGGTTTCCTTTTGTCATCAATCCCAATCTTCCTTCAGCAGATGGTTAGTTACTTCAGGTCTATTATAGCCAAGCTTATGAGTTCATGTATTTAGAAAGACAAAAATGGAAAACAAGTTAATGATTCCAAGAGGCCCAGTGCTCCTCCCACCTTCTCTTCTTCTAGCCTTGATGCTGAGACAGCAGCATGTCTGATAAATGATGATGCACCAAGGGTGCTGAGTTTTTGTCTAACTTCCCTTCCTGGCCTTAAGGATTAAACTAATATATGGAGTATAACACAGCCACACAGTTGTGCAGTCAAGGCGTTGGCCAATGTCAAGGTAAGAACTCAGGCAGAAACATGGAAGCAGAGACTGAAGCAGAGACCATGGAAGAATGCTGGTTACTGGCTTGCACACCATTGTTTGCCCTACTTGCTTTCTCATACACCTAAGGATGACCATCAAGGATGGCACTGCTCCCATGAATGGGTGAATGGGTCCTTTCACATCAACTGTCAATCAAGAAAATATTAAGTAGGCTTTCTGCAGGCCAATTTGATAGGAGCATTTTCTCGGTTGTAGTTCTCTCTTCTCAGCTGACGCTAGCTTATGCCAAGCTGGCAAATAAATAAATAAATCAAAGGAAATAACAAAAGTCTAAACAAAACAAAACTTACCTGTCACATTACATTCTGTTATCAGACACAAACCCCAAGTGGCATAAAATTTAACTTTATTGTGGAGTTTTTTTTTTTAATTTCTTGATTTATTGTTTTGTGGCTTTGTTGTTGGTTGTTAGCATCCAGGCATACCTTGGCTCCACCCCTTGAGACACATGGAATGCAGTACTTTGGCTCTGTACACAGGCAAGAAAGTTCCCCTTAAGAACAAGATCTCCTGAGCATATTGGGAGTGTGTGTGTGTGTGGGGGGCAGTGAGTGGAGAAGGAGCTAGGAGAGAGAGAAGCAGAGGACAGGAAAGCATGTGGGACTAGGAATATTGAGTCAGGGGAGGATTACACGAGAGAGAGAGAGAGAGAGAGAGAGAGAGAGAGAGAGAGAGAGAGAGCATAAAAGAGAGAGCCACTATAGGTTTGAAGAGAAAACTGAATCTAGAGAAATGTCCAGAGACCTACAAGACTGACCCCCAACAATTTGAGCAACAGTGGAAAGGCTACTATAAATGCCCTTCCCTGATAATGAGATTGATGACTAACTTGACTAACTTATCTACTGTCATAGAGCCCACATCTAGTAGCTGATAGAAACAGAAGCAGACACCCACAGCTAAACACTGAGGAGAACTGGAATCCAGACACAGAGAGGGAGGACAAGAGCAGGCTACAGAAACCCACAGAGACAGCTGACCTGAACAAGGAGGAGCTAATGGACACCCAGACTGATAGCTGGGAAACCAGCATTGAACCGACTCAGACCCCTGAACAGTTAGAAGGCCTGGGCAGTCTAAGGGACCTCTAACAGTGGAACCAGGATGTATCCCTGGTGCACAAAAGGACTTTGGGAGCACATTCCCCACGAGGGATAGATACTCCCTTAACCTAGTGGCAGGAGGGAGTGCCTAGTCCCTACTCCAAATGACTTGACAGATTTTGTTGACCCCTTCTTGAAGGTATCACCCTCTCTGTGGAGTTGGGGGGGTGGGGTGGGATGGGAGGGTGGTCAGGGGGCATGGGAGGGGGACAGAGGAAAGGAGGGGGAAGGCAGAGAGAGGGAACTGGGATGGATATGTAAAATAAGAAAAGAAAATAAATAAAAACTTAAAGAAAAGGTCCCCTTAAGAGACAAGCTCTGCCTACTCCCTCTCTGTCCCTTCTCTTCTCTCCTCTCCTCTCCTCTCCTCTCTTCTCCTCCCCTCCCCTCCGCTCTCCTCCCTTCCCTTCCTCTCCTCTCCTCTCCTCTCTCTGTCTTTCTCCTCCCTCACTCCCCCCACCCCTCTATCTCTATCCCTTTCCTTCCCTCACTCACTTCCCTTCATCCAATAAAATTTCTCATACAAGCTTGGTCTGCATGGCATTTTTGTCCCTAACCTGCCATGGGATCTACCAAGGTTCCCCTCATACCATATTATATCAATGGTGCTATGAGAGACTTGGCAGGCTCTTCCGACAACTCCTCCTGCCCGCCAGCGTCTGAGAAGCTCTGAGATCCTGAAACCCTGAAACCCGGTCACTTATCCAACAAAAGATAGCTGGAATGCTACATTCAACACTAACATGCTTGGTAAGCTTTCTTTCTCTGGCCTCGCTGCCATGAGTAGGGATTTGTTTTGACTGTGGGTTTTCAACCTTTGGCTTCATTCAAAAGCCCCAGCACTGACTGGGCAGCCATGTATCTTTCAGGCTCAGAGCCCCTCCAGGCTCTGTTTTTACCTCTTAAGACATAAAAAAGCTTGTGCTCACTCACTCCTTGGCCCCTGGACCTTGCAGTTGATGAGCCAAGGCCAGCCTGTGCTGTAGTCCACGCTGCATTTCTGGGATGCTAGACTACAGTCTCTGGACCTTATTTCTACCTCACTCATGGAAAATGTGCCTTACCTGTCTCCCTCTGCCGCTTATCACATCCTGGTGTTTTATGGGACATTTACATTTCACTAGTGATCCAATAGTTGGAAATGTGTAACCTATAGCCCCAAGCTGTCTCTGATTTTTCTCCATGTTTTCTTTCCTTGTCTGTCTGCCTCTTGTTTCTGGCATGTGATCTAGCCACCTTGAGATTTTCTCTCTCTGCCTTGGCTCAGTGGCCTCCCACTGTGGCTACACCACAGCCTCCTGGGATGGGGTGGGGGGTGTTGTGTCCTGCCCCACCCCAGTACTGTTTCCTCTCCAGGCAGATGCCAGCCAGCTGAGACACTGCCTGCCACCTGCTAGCAGAGTGCTGGCCCAACAACAGTAGCTTCTAGATTCGGATGCTAAGAGTTTTTGCTTCCTGTCTGTTTCATAAATATGAAAAATTCTGTGTGAAAGGTGTGTCCATATGCATATAGTCATGTTAAGTACTGATGTAATTAATTATGGGAATAAACCTTACCTATATCCCTATATATAACTACTCAGATATATCCAATAGACAGACAGTCCTCAACTACTCAAAGACCTGCAGAATATGGTATTAAAATGCTTTATTAAAAAGCTTTACATAATAGACATGGCAGCTCCGGACAGCTCCCCTATTTCCTCCAAAGAAGACAGATGGGCACAGAAAAACCTCTACCTGGAACTTGCTTCATAAGTGGCAGGGCTAGCCACTGAGCAAAGCCACCTTTCACCTCAACTGGTACAAAAACCCTCTTCAGACAGTGGACAACAAGACCCTGGGGAATGGACAGCTTCAAGTTGCCTAAGAGGAAGGTAGGCTGGTCCTCCCATGAGTCCTTACTCTACAGAAGCCTGTGGAATCTTCGGGAGCCTTGGAGGCCTACCTCTGCAGCCAGTAGATAGATGTTGCCCTGGACTTCTGCCCTCAATGACTATGGAGGACCCTGGGGCAGCTGTCTAGGTAGATAAGCAAGTAAGTCTCTGTTATTTTCAATCATTAATTCAGGTAAAATTTCATCCTTCTCAAGAACTCTGATGCTGTTTGACTATTAGTGAGTTTGCCAGTTAAAAAGCAAAAAGCAAGGCTTCAGCTGCTTTCTCAGCTCTCTGTAAAGTGCAGGTCATAGGCCTCACTCTCCTAGAACTAATAATAAGTCTGGACACAGTTTACCTCCTTGCCAGACTCAAAAAAACGGATAAACTTACACAACAGATTTCAGTATAACTTCCTTCCATTCCTTTGTTTAGAGGAAATAACTCTACAGTGACTGCCCTCAGAAATCAACCCCCTGCTCCTCCTGAGTGTTAAGGTGGTGCCATGATAACAGGCGCTACCTTAACAGGAACAGGTGCTTTAAGGTTCATTTATGTATAGATAGGAAAGCTTAAGATGTGAGGATCTAAGAATGCATTAGGGTCTAAGAAGGTGTTTTAAGGTGTAAAATTTATTTGAGGACATGAAAGCTTAAGATGTGAGGCTTTACGAATGTTTCAGGGTCTAAAAAAGTGACTTAAGGTATGGAAATACAAGTTATGAAGGTCTGAGGATGGAAAGGCTTAAGTGCTGAATAAGAGAATGCTACTGTTATATTAAGACTCCAAAAGGTCATAGACATAACAATGATCAATGGAGTTCTCATAAGGTATTGCTCCAACTCTGATGGAGTATGAAACATCATATTATGCCATGAAATGATCTTAACTACAAAATCAAGATCTAAAATTCCCTTTGGTTGTTTTTTAACTATATGCTTTAAAGGTGCTTTTCATTGTGCTAAAAATTATCCATCACAGTTTTCTGGATAAAAGAGTGTCAATGCTTTCAACCAAAATCATTTCTGGCATGAGTATACCGCTATTTCTGTAATCTGAATTTCAGTACAGATTGCAAACAATAAAAATGCTAATGTGCCTAAAACTTATGCTTCCACAAACACAAAGAATTCTTGTAAGCTTTAGGCAATCAACTCAGATTTACCTGAACAGGTCAGATTCACTCCAGATAAGTACCACCCTACCCTTCCCTGCTCCTGAGATCCACCTCTCTCAGTTACCAGGACCTAAGGATAATTTTTCCCCCCAAACTTTCCCTAACATTCCTTGAAAAACTCCTCACCTTTTTCAATAAATAAAGAAGAGAGGAATGTTAGTATCTAGGCACAGCTGGGCACTACCCCTTGGAGTACATGGCAAGCAGTACCCTGGCTCTGTAGGCAGGCACAAAAGGTCCCTTTAAGAGACAAGCTCTGCCTACTCCCTCTCTCTTCCTGCTATTTTTCTGAAGAGGTAGGTAGGCAGTTAGTTCCTTTCTTCTCTCTCTCTCTCTCTCTCTCTCTCTCTCTCTCTCTCTCTCTCTCTCTCTCTCTCTCTCTCTGTCTCTCTCCTTTCCTCATTCCCTTCTCCCAATAAAATTTCTGACACAAGCTCTGTCTGCCTAGTGTGTTTCATACCAGCTGTGAGATCTGCCAAGGTCCCCCTCCTGCTATCACATCAGTGGGGTGTGTGTGTGTGTATGAAATGTGTGCAGGCTATAGTACAATGCAGAAGCCAGAGGAAAACATCTGAGGTTGTTTCTCTACTTCCACCACGGGTTCCAAGAACTGAACTTATGGTCACCAGAGCTTCTACAACTAGTGCCTTTACCTGCAAACCCCTATTGTTGGTTCATTACACCTTGCTTTGTTAAGTCTCTACCGCCCACCCCTCTCCCCCAGCCAAAGGGCTGAGGTACCTATTTAACATATCAAAGCAGACCTGGCTATCAGGTTCTCCTAGCATTCCTCCTCCCTACCTGTAAAAGGGTGTGGCTTGTATACTCCACTCCAAATTTTGTAGCCCAGGAGTTGGGCTGCTCTTCCCCCAGAGGCTCTTCCCTATATAATCCAGGCATTTTGGTTTCTTGTCCCTTTTGTACCTTTTGCCCTCTTGGTTGCTGCAACTGGTTCCCATCTATTTTGTCTTTCTTCCTTTCTCCCCTCTCTTATTACATGCCTTATGGTCACAGGCAGTCTGCACTCTCCCAAATGTCCCTGCCTGTAGCTATGCTTTCCCCTTTTATCAATCCATAATAAATCTTCTCTTCCACACAATACCTAGGGACAGCTATGTCCTCCCTTTTTGTTCTCTCTCTCTCTTTTTAATTTAGTAGATGTTCAAGAAGATTTTTTCTTTGTTTTTTTTTTTTTTTTTAAAATAATGTAAAGGAACACATTAGAAAATTTCAAGAAATTGTCAGAACAATTGTACATTACTTCAAATTGAGGCTAACTGTTCATTACAGAAGCACTAAACTTGAATGGCATAGGATAACTTTGTGTGTTATATGCATATGTGCTAATAGAAACATGTTTTTTGTATTTTGTTTGGATAAAATGTTGAAGGAAATTTTGATCCTGTTCATGGGTTGTGTTTATTTGGGTCTTACCAGGAAAAATATGAAGTCCTGCATGGCTGTGACAGTTTGGATAATATTAGTTCTTTTGAAGTATTTTAGGCTCCCAAATTACCCCAGAATACTTTATTAATTTCATGGAAAATGTATTATTGTTTCTTTTCTGTTCCTTTGTCTGAGTCAGAGAAGAGGGATCAAATGCTCAGAAATGACCCTTTTCAGGGAGTTGCTGCTCCTCTGCCACACTGATTGAGAACAAGAGTGACAGTGAGAGATAAATAAGGTGTTGTCACACATGGAAGTCTTCTCATGAGTTGAGTAGTGCCTTTAACCCAGAAAGAGACACAACTAGAGAAGTCCCTCTGTCATCTGAAGATGGCTTCTGGATTCTGAGTTACCTGAAGCATTACTGAAAACATGGAGATACATACATCATCCTGAGAGACTGTATTCGTATAACCACCACTATACCCCTACCTATATTGAAGTAGAACCAGCCCCTGATGAAAAATTGGCTACTATATACATTGAACCAATTTAGTAGGCTCAAGGAAAATGCCACCTGTTTTCTAAAAGTTCCATAATAAGTCTAAGGAAACTGGTTAATAAATTAATTGCTTCAACTGACTTATTTTTCAACCATCTATTTTGGTTACAGCCTGGAATTTGATGCTTTGATGGAGTGGTTTCACTAACTATAATTTTAACCACATATGTGGGAAAAACTTGCCTCAGTCACATAGCCTGTAATATGGGTTGAGTGGTTCATTAGAATGAAATCAGGTAGTTGTAAGATTATGGAAAAATGGGTATCAAATTCAGCATACACATATACCTGGAAATGTACTCATATCCATTCTAATGAAAATATTTTAAATCTTATTCAATTATCTATTGCTATATATGTGTATCACCTTCTGATATCCTTTATGAACAATCATGCGGAGAAAAGATCGACAAAAAATTGTTTCTTGTTGCACTTCAAATTGCAGACATTCAAGCCCCAAGCACATAGGGCACATAGGAATAAGCTGAGCACTAATTTCACTATTAACCATTTCTTTTTGTATGTAGGTGTATATGTGTGTATCTGTGTTTGTGTGTGTGTGGGTGTGTGTTTACATGGATCAGCATGAACACAGAGGCTATAGGTCAACATTGGGTGCTGCCTTAGTTAGTTAGCATTTCTATTCCTATGAAAACAAATCATGGGGTGGCTTACATTTTCAGAGGTTTAGTTCATTATCATAATGGTGTGACAAGGTTGTTTGCAGGCAGACATGGTTCTGGAGGAGGAGCTGAGAGTTCTTCACCCACTGGGTCTTCCCTTCACCCTCCCAGTCTCTCAGTCACTGGTCTTGCAATTCTACAAGAGCATTACTTTCTGGTATGACAAAGAGACACTGGTGTTCCAAAAAATGTCTTTAGAGAATAGCAAGTAGATTTTAAGGAATAAAGATGAAATCACAGAAGATCACACATGCAAGAACACACATACATAGGCTTAATCATTACGAGCTGGAAATTTTAGAATTTCTTAATGACAGCAAGTATGACTTCAAATAGAATGCAGCTGCCCACCAGGTTTTCATATTTGTGTCTGTCATCAGAAAAATGTGCAGAGCTTCTCATATCAGTGTCAAGAAAAGGTCATTTTAGGAGTTTTTCTCTCAAAAGATTTATACTTACCACACACCATGCATGTTCCTACGATGAAGGTAGTTAAAATTCAATTTTAAGAAGTACATGAGCTTATCCAAGGCTTAAACACTTTCCCTTCCACTACATCTAAGTCTTAGATTTCTGAGAAATCAATGAAAATTTATGCTGAATTCCGCCTTCACAATACCTTCTCTCCTGAAGGTACATGTTTAGTTAAATGTTGCCTGCCATATGTATCTGTAGCTGCTTTTGTGTAGAATTTGATAAGCCTTCTTGAACCAAGAACCTGGGTTGTTAAAAGTTCTTTGTACCCTTTTCATACAAACATACAGCCTCTTACATAAACACTTTTTTTCCTCATCTTGGAATGATTCATAAAGCCTCTAATCCCGTGGTGTAATGGGACACTGCTCACTTACGCATCCCAGGCATGAGTAATTTCACAAGTCAGGAAAAGAGATAAATGTATTAAAATGATTCTGCCAAACAAATTTCAAGGAGAGAGAGAATAAAAATGGAAGTGAATGCTGCAATTGAAGACTTTTCTCATTGTGAAGCAAGGTGTACTAGCTCTGCCTGTCAGAGCACTTAATACTGCACTAGTCATTCTGGCAATCACCCTGCCAAAATCCTTCCTTGTGTGCCTGTACCTAGGAATCTTCAATTGTATTTCTGTTAACTATAAAATAAGAATTGCATGATAGTTTGCAGTGAACGATGCTGTGAGGAATCTCATTTGTCCTTTCACTCAGGGTTAGTTCTTTTCAGGAACTGGTTGGTGTCTCCTAAGAATTGAGGCTTGTCTTTAGTAGCTGTTTGTTAAATCCTGCTGCCTGGGAAGCAGACTATAACCAGGTGTATGCTGGGCTATGACACCACATGAAACAGATCTTTTTTTAGAAACAGAACTACATAGTTAAAGAATGTTGTGTGTGTGTGTGTGTGTGTGTGTGTGTGTGTGTGTGTGTGTGTGTGTGTGTGTGTATTGGATAAAAAAAGGTAAAGGTAGGCAGAGGTTAGCACAGGTGGATTGTTGGAATAATCACATAAGGCTTCCAGGATGAACAGAGGAATTAAACCCTAAAGACAGTCTAGATAAACAGAGATTGAGAAAGATAATGAGATTTGGACATGATCTCATGAACGAGGAATAATAACATAGATGGCCAGGGACTAGCATACTTAAGACCAGTTTGCAGAACCGTTAGAAAAGTAGATTTAATTATATGAAGCTGTCAAATTTGTAGGGCAGAGTAAATAAGTCTTGGTCTAGTTAATAAAGGTAGTGGGAGTATTAGGACAAGATACTTAGGCTGAGGCATTTTCTTCCAAACTTTCTCAAAATATGACATATGACATACAAACTCAATGTTATATTTGTAGACTTTTGTCTCATTTCTTTGTTTGGGCATTTTTGGTCTTACTGGTCTTTTACCAGTAGATTATGGTTTCCTATTTTGTTTTTTTATGGGTTTTGTGTGTGTGTGTGTGTGTGTGTGTGTGCGTGTGTGTTTGTGTGTTTAACATTGATGCAAAGATTATTGCTATAAACAACATCAAAAAATAGCCTAATTCTTATACCTCCCTTTTAAATCCCTTTTCCCCATATTTTTCCTTTCATTGAAAATAGATTCTTTTCTGATTATACTTTACCCTTCCTCTATTCCTCCCTGCTCCTTATCTTCTCCCTCCTGGTCCACTCCTTTTCTGTTTCTCATTAGAAAACACCAGGCTTTCATTAGGTCATTATTTTTTACAGTTGGGCAATACTACAATCCACAGCCCCAGAGAGGCTAGATAACAAGGAAGGCACAAAGAGGGATGCATGTTTTTCTCTGGGAAGGGGAAATAGAGGAGATTTTCTGGATAAGCTGGGTGCAGAAGGTGTGTTGTAGGTGGGATGGAAGGGGAGAGTAATGAAAAAGATATCCTGGAGAAGGAAGAGGAGTAGAAGGGGAGCAGGTAGGTGGGAAGTGGGAGGGGGGCTGGAAGAAGAGGAGGGAAGGGAATCTGCCCTCAGTGTGTAAAAGAAATGAAAAATAAATGTTATTTAAATAAAATAAAAAAGAAAGCATCATGTTTTTAAAATATAACAAACAAGACAAAATAAAATATGAAAAGATGACATGGAAACCCAACAGGCAAAATATAGTCCCAAGATCATGCACAAGAGTTAGAGAACTAGTCATTCTCATAGTCAGGACTCCCTGACAAGAATAGCTAACAGCTATAATATATACACAGAGGACCTGTGCAGACTCATGTAGTTCCTGTGCTTGCTTCTTTGGTCTCTGTGAGTGCATATGTGTCTTTATGTGTCTTTTTTATTTGATTGACTCAGATTATAAGAACGGTTACAATCCTGGTGTCCTCCATCCCCTCTGACTCTTACGCTCTTTCTTCTTCCTCTTCCAAGTGACTCCTAAGCTTCTAGGGGAAGGATGTTATGGAGTCCCATCATCTAGACTCTCCCCCAGGATAATGCTGGCTGTGGCTCTCTGCATTTGTTCCCATCTGCTGTTGAGGAAGATTCTCTGATGATGACTGAATAAGGAACTGATCTATGAGTCTTGCAGAGTATCACTAGAAGTCATTTTATTAATGCCTTTTCTTTCTGTAGACCACTAGTGTTTCGTTTTAACCCTAGGTCTCTGGGCTACTAGTCTCTGGTTCTTGGTTACCCAAACAGTGCTGTGTATGTTTTCTTCTCATGGCATGGACCTTAAGTCAAATCAGACATTGGTTCACTACTTTTACAAGTTCTGTAACAATATTGCCCTAGCATATATTGTAGTCAGGATAGGTTGTAGGTCAGAGGTTTTTGTGGCTGGATTTGTGTCTAAGTTCCTTTTAGTAGATGTCATAGTACCATTCTGCACCAGAGACCAGAATATAGGGTGAAGACTCCAGCTTGACTTCCCTGTGTTCAATGGGTTGTGTGGGTGCTGTCCTTGACAATGAGCCTTCTTGGTCAGTTTTCAAAGAGCATCATTTTGTCTTAGCAATAGCCTTTTTTGTTTGGGAATTCCCATGGAACCCCCTTGGCCAACAACTCAATTAAATGCAATCCAGTTCCTCCACTGGAAGCCTTGGCTGGTGGCAAGGGATGGTCAGACTTTCAAAGAAGAATTAATACCAGTACTTCTAAAATTATTCCACAAAATAGAAACAGAAGTAACATTGCCTAGTTTACTTTATGAGGCCACAGTTACCAGGATACCCAAACAACATAAAAACTCAGTAAAGAAAAAGAATTACAAGCCAATTTACCTTATAAACATAGATGCAAAAATTTTCACTAAACTGAATCTAAGAATACATCAAAAAGATCATCCACCATGATCAAATAAGTTTCATCCCAGGGATGCAAAAATGGTTCGATGTATGAAAATCAATCATATAAACAAACTGAAAGAAAGAAAACCCACACAAAAATCTCATTAGATGTAGAAAAGGCCTTTGACAAAGTTCACACCCCTTCATAATAAAAGTCCTGGAGAGATTACAGGAACAAGGATACAAGGAACAAACCTAAACATAATAAAGGCAATATACAGCAATCCTATAGCCAACATCAAGTTAAATAGAGACTCAAAGCAACTCCTTTTTTCTCTCTTAACCTTGAGTTCCTTACCACTTTTGTTGATCTCCTCCAGACAAAATCTAATTTGTGAAAATTTCAAATTCAATACCACACAAATGACATCTAGAAAAAAATTAAACTAATATATATATATATATATTTCAATTTATAATTATATATCCCCTCCTGGTTTCATCACCTCTCATGCATTTCTTTTGCTGTCTCTCAAATTCAAGGCCTGTTTTTCTGTAATTGTTACAAACACACACACACACACACACACACACACACACACACACAGTCATAAGTACAATATTCTTGGGTTCTATATCGTTAGTGCATGTTTATCATTTTCAGGATTGGATAATCCTTGGTATTGCATAATCAATCAGGAACCAATCAAATCCTGATCACAATCAAATCAAAATCACAACCAATCAAAATGCATACAATAAGAAATCTTGTGATTCCCAGTCCCAACTAACATACGTTCAACACAAATCACTCACTTAAGGTTCATGGATCCTTGTGGCATAGCGGGTGGGAAGGTTGTTAAGAGTAGAGGAATAAGAAGTTTGCTATGAGACTGTGTTTCCTAGAAATGCCATCTAGAATTTGTATGGTGATTCCTTCCTTAGGGAAAGATATTCCAATCAATACATAATATATAATCAAATCTTGGCAACTTCTATCCTAGGAGAAATCATATTGAATAAGGACTGATAACTTCCCAAACTCATGTTGTATTAGGTTGTGAAGTTATGAGACCCAAGTGTATGGTTTGTTTTCCACAGTAAGAACTTTCTATTCAGTTCTTATAAAATGATATTTGGACATAACTAGGCTCTTGTTTACTTGTGGAGATAACTATTATTTCAGTCAATATATTATCCATTGATCTCAAATTTATTTTTTGCTCATTTTATTGGTATATAACCCATAGTCTTTAACATAACCGTTGGGTGAGGTAAGACTCAGAAGTACACCCCTACAAAACTGTTTCCTGGGTTTCCACAAAACTTTTTAGGAAGCACCACTTGTGAAATTCATTTCATTTGCTGTAATTTGGTCAATAATTATTAATCTCAATTAAGTGATTTCAGATATCAGATAATTTCAGATATTATATATCTGAAATTGTTTCAGATATCTTGGTAATTACTAGATATTGATGTTTTGAGCACTCATCATTTTAAAACCTTACTTTATTATTATTATTATCACAACATTTACTCTATAGTAACATTTATCTACAACTTTCATGTTAAGTAAAACCTTTATAGGTTACCTACAGTGTATATATTAAGCAAATCAAAGTGGGACAGAGCTGCTATCTCCTGTTCTACAGGTCAACTCTTTCAAGTAAACCATAAACTGAATTATTCTTACATTACAACACAAATGATATGATAAAATATAGGCCAGAAACTTTTTATAGAAAATTTCAAATAATAAACTTTTTAAAAAGAGTTTATTACTTTTATTGGAGCTATATACTGGTGCCTATGTCCCTACTATTCCATTTTAATCACTATAGAGCAAAGCTGTATGGGAAGCAGTTTAAAAATGGCTTCTTGTGCCTACATTTCATGAAAACATTTTTTTACAAATCTAGTAACAAGGTAAGTAAAGCCTGGTTATTAGTTTGATAGCCCATTCTAATATGTTAATGTGTTAGCAGTAGCTCCTTGTCTTCTTAACACCCGAATGTATAGAGAGATTGCTAAAACAATGGGAGCTACACATGGGAAAACCCAGGGAGGAAATTTGGAGAGCAACGTTTTTCTCTGAAGAAAGTGAATTAAGTCATTTTTATACTTTTGAAGGCCTTTGGGAAGAGAGAACATAACTAGATGTTAGAGACAGCTGTGAGCTGAGTGTCTCCTCTGCTCCCAAATCCATTTGTTGAAGTTCTAATTTATAAATGTGATGGTATTTGATATTGGAGCCATTGAGAAATGAGTACATCATGGAATGTAGCTATCATGAAAATGACAGATGCTTGCTCCAAGTATTAAGGGAGCTTTCTTTCTCTTGGATCTCCAGCATGTGGGAAGATGGCTATGTATATGACTACAGTTGTCTTCTCAGAACATTCAATCTATTGTACATTGGTACTGGCTTTCCTGTATGGCATAAAAGAGCTACTATCCATTATCAAATATAAATAACATATTTTATGTTATTTATGAGGTTCATAACAGGTTTCAGTATTGATATTATCTCAATTTACTTCTCAGTTGTCTTAAGGCTTGAAACAAACAAACAAGCAAATGCAGCACATTATCTAGACTCCTTTGATTCATTAATTTCTAGTGAATATATGCTAGAATGTATATAAACACAATGTTCCAAACTGTCCTCAGGAAACACATAGTCGAATTGTGAATATAAAAATAAATACAGTAAAATTCATTCTTCATGGAGAATTAGTCTGAAATTCTATGGAGTTCATATACTATCTCTCTTCAAGTATAAAGTTGTAGATTATAACAACTGTTCACAGAAGAAAGCAAAGTAAATCAATCAAAAACTCTGCCATATTAAATACATACATGTATTACATACACACAGGTAAAATACTCAAACGTACACTGAATTCCCTCTTCCTTTGGCTCTTAAAATCTTTCCAACCCTCTTCCACAGTGAGACTTAGTTGTGGGAGTTGCCTTGTATATATGTCCTCAGTGCTATATGTCCTAGTACTGAGTTCCACAATTCTGGATTTTGATTCCTTATGGTATTCTGTAATTATCTCTTTCTGTTGCAAAGTTTCTCGATGAAGGTTGTTTAGATGATGTTAGGGGTTATGTTGGTTTAGTAAAGTGGTTTTTATATTTTCCTCTAAGATCCATGATTTCACTAATCCTGGGTAGTTGTCTAGATTTCTGGAAAAAGATTGTATTTCCCTCTTGTTAGAGAACTATTGGTTATGGCCAACTCATGCCTTTACTTAGGGTGATCATGCGGGAAAGCCAGAAACTATACCAATAAAGTTCCACCAATATGACTCTCTAAATATGAACTGAATAAGGACAACAACAATATAAATTCTAATTTTGACAGGGGAAGGCCGAGGAGCCCTCAAACCTACATAGAGAATTATAGGAACATTGATAACCACAGAAAATCTTCCCCAGGGAAGAGCTTACCAATTGTTTACTCAAACCGAACACATACAAGTCACATACATATTGAGCAGGTTGTATCTGGGAACAGCAATCAATGAAAACAGAAGCCATGGATTTTAAATAGATCAATGAAGGAGTGTATGGGAAGAATTGGAGGGAGAAAAAGAAAGTTGGAAATGATACAATATTATAATCTCCCAAAAGAAAAGGAATAATTAAAAATAAAGCTCTAAACAAATTTAAAACTATGTAAGTAATCAAGAACAACTATTTTAGAAGAATTTTATAATCACAGAATCACTGCAAAGAGTTTTAGTTCTCTGAATTCATTTTCAAAATTTAGCCACTCTTTGGCTATGTTACTTTTGAGTTCAAGAACTATTTGTGTATTTTAGACACTGATATTTTATTAGGCACATGGTTTGTCAGCATTTTTTTCAGGGTTGTAACTTATCTTTATGCTTTAAAGCTATGTTCTTGCTATCTTTCCTCAGATCCATGACCAATTCAGAATACAAATTGCACATAAAATTCAAGATTCCTCAGGCATCTCTGATTTTAAGTTTCTCTGCCCTTCTGTATTCTAGATGACCTTACAGGACTGCATGCTGCTGGCCATAATAAATGTCGTGGTGATTTTTAGAAGTAACCTCACTGAGGTAAATGCCATGTTCACATACATTTTAAAGCACATGTACTATTAATAACAATATGACTTATTATTGATGTTAGGTTTTATGAATAGACTTGAGGTATACCATGTTTTCCCACTATGATATCACTTTCCTTTCGCTCTTCCCTTATAATGGTCATTGGAATAGAGTCACATAGTGCAGTCTACACTAAAGCAGAGAGAATTAGGTTCTACTTCTTTATGACAAATTATATACACAGATCATTTGAAGATCTTCCCCTTTAGAAACTTGTAAATCTTTCCATACTTATTTATGCATATATTTATTTATACTAGTGAAGTCTCATTTCTAGACTGAGCCAATTTTCCAAGAAACATGGCCGACTGAGTCTTACATCATTCTAAAAGTATGAAATGTGAAGATTTGAGCACCAGGTATACTCTCATTGCCTTTTTCACTTGGCTGCCTTAGTTGACCATTGCCATAGAACAATTAGGTACATGTGCGTTTACTGACACACACAAATATGCATACATTTAGCTTGTTACAGATACTGGCGCGCGCGCGCACACACACACACACACACACACACACATATATATGCAGTGTATACATACATGTATATAATATGTATATTGATGTACATAATTCATGCACACACACACATATATATCAAAATCTCCAACAAAGTAAATATGAGTTCTGTTTGACAACTCCAACGCAAATCCATTAAAATGTATATTGTTCTAGCCTCTTTGCTTCCTCCCTTGTATATTGGAATGTTTCACATCAAAGAAGGATTCCTGATTCCAGGTGCCTTAAATGTGTTTTCAGTAATAAGACTTCAGGAGTGTTTGCTCACCTGTCAGGGTGAATCATGTGGAGATGACCTTATCTACTGTCGCACAGTGATTGCACAGTCCTTTAATCTTACAGATTTTACACATTTTCAAATATGTAGGTGAGTATGTTTTCCTTTATTAGCTTTAGTAGGGTTGTTTTACAACTGAAGGACAAATTATCCTAGTTTGTCTTTTTTTCTTTCTTTTTTTTTTTTTTACATTTCATATTGGAACCCTACAAGCTATGATTTGAAATTTGGATATAGTTCATTTTATTCATTTTGCTATAAATTTGTCTGAAATTTGAAAATGATTACATCTTGTATGTGTCACTACTGTATAATTCCAAATAGTTTCAGCAACCCTAAAAATCCCCATATGCTACCTAGATCCACCATTCTTCCCCCAACACCAACTGAAAACCTGATAAGCACTAATCTGCTTTCTGTATAGTTTCCCTATTTTCAGACTTTCCTGTGATTGGAATAATAATATTTAGGCTCTTTATATTTTCCTATGAGTAATATGTATAGACTGAAATTCCTCTAAAATCATGAACTAAAATGATTTTTTCATCAACTAAGATTCTTCCCTTTTGATACATGTATCAAACTTAACTCATTTTATGAGTGAACAATTTTCCATTATACATGCAATATATACACATATATTCATATAACACACATGTTTATGTAATACATATATAGATATATATTGCATATGCCTGTGATTAGAAGATTTTGTTTCTTCACTCTCCTGTTGAGGGACATTGGGTTTCTACCCTGTTTTAGCTGCATGAGTTACAAAATTCACCCTTTCATTTTTACTTTTATAATAGAGGTTAAACATCCTTTCATATATGTATTGGACATTTTTCTTATTCATTTGTTTATTTCCATTTGTGTTTCTAAAATTTGGTTCTTAAGACCTCTATCTTCCAGTTATATAAATTCAAATATACTTATTAGTTATATTACTGTACAATATATAATTTGCTTTTCCTTTCATTGAGGAATGTTTTTCCAAAGGAGACATTTAATACTTTATAATTATTTCATGCTGAATATTTGTGATTGCTGTGGGAATTTATATTCTCCTTAGGAAAGTTTTCTTGACTCATAGTTTTATACGTCTATGTTCCTACTATTCATCTGATATTTTTGTAGCTGTTAGTATATGGTTCTAAATTTCTTCTAACTTTAGCTCTTTCACCCAGTTGAAAATCATAAATCTTGTGTGAGACACTTATTGTTTTTTACAAACTTCTCATGATATTTGACTATAAGTTTACACAAAATATTTTCATGGTCTTCTGCTATAATTTTTTCATTTCCAGACATGACAATTCTATTTAATTTACAGACAAATCTGAACCCCCCCCCTCTCTGCTAAGTACTAAACCCAGGCCCTGTGCTTCCATGCTTGCTAGGAAAGTGCTCTGAACTAAATTCCCAATCCCCTACACTAAATTATCTTAATTACTCACCATATGATATTTTGTTTGTCAGGGGTTTTAAAACTGTATTAATGCTACATATGGGCTCTATATTCTCTTTGTGGGAACATTAGTGTGATTGAGGGGCATTGGGCATGGTTTTTAAATGGAAACTTGTATGATAGTAGTAGTTTTAATGTTCATCTGTAATTAGATACTAAATTTGATGCCAGGAGTTTTTATGAGCAACTTTTTTTTTTTTCACGCTTTCTACTTTTTAAAAATTGAGAGTAAAATAAATGCACAGTATTAAGGTGGCTTTAATAGTTGTTCCACCAGCATGCTAGTTGAAGGGTTAATAGTTTCCACACCCAGTAATGTAGGCTCATAATTGTGTGGTAAATGAATGCATGGGAGGAGCAGCCTGCCCTAGGGAAATTCTGCCACTCCCAAAAAAGTACCAGGTTTTCTCATGCTGGCACCAGTGCAGACTATATTGAGTCAGTTGTTCTGTGGTAAAAAAGATTATGTAGGTTTCTTTATGTTAAAAAGATCTGTATTTTATTTTTTATATAATTTTTAATTTAAATTAGGAACAAGCTCGTTTTACATATCAATCCCAGTTCTCAGACCCAAATCTTCCAATTCCTGTTCTGTTCCCCAGGGAGGGTGAAGCCTTTCATCCGGGATCTTCAAAGTCTGTCATATCATTTGGAGGAGGACCAAGGCCCTCCCCAATGTGTCTAGGTTGAGAGAGTATCCATCTACATGGAATGGGCTCCCAAAGTCCAATTGTATACTAGGGTTAAATACAATCCACTACCAGGGGCCCCATAGATTGTCAGACCTCCCAACTAACACTACATTCAGGGAATCTAGTTTGGTTCTATGCTGGTTTCCCAGCTATCAATATGAACTCCATGAACTCCCTCTTGTTCAGGTCAGCAGTTTCTGTGGTTTTTTCCAGCCTGGTCTTGACTCCTTTGCTCATCACTCCTCCCTGTCTGCAACAAAATTCCAAGAGTTTAGTTCAATGTTTAGTTGTGGGTGTCTGCTTCTGCTTTCATCAGCTACTAGATGAAGGCTCTAGAATGGCATATAAGGTAGTCATCAATCTCATTGTCAGGGAGGGGCATTTAAGGTAATCTCTCCACTATTGCTTAGATTGTTAATTGGGGTCATCCTTGTAAATCTCTAGACATTTCCATAGCACCAGATTTCTCTTAAAACCTATAATAGCTTCCTCTATTATGGTATCTCTTTTCTTTTCTCCTCTATTCTTTCCCTGACTCAATCTCACTGCTCTGTCATGCCCACCTCTCCTCTCTTCTTTCTCCTAACTCCCTCTCCCCTCACCCCATGCACCCAATTTCCTTGGGAGATTTTGTCCCTTTCCCCTTCTCCAGGGGACCATGTATGTCTCCCTTGTTTCCTAGCTTTTCTAGGTGTGGATTGTAGGTTGGTAATCCTTTGCTCTATGTTTAAAAACCATATATGAGTAAATAAATACCATGTTTGTCTTTTTGTGACTGGGTTTCCTCACTCAGGATGGGTTCTTCTAGTTCTATCCATTTGCCTGCAAATTTCAAGATTCCATTTTTTTTTTTATGCTGAGTAGCACTCCATTGTGTAAATATACCACATTTTCTCCAGACATTCTTCAGTTGAGGGGCATTTAGGTTGCTTCCAGGTTCTGGCTATTACAAATTATGCTGTTATGAACATAGTTGAACAGATGTCCTTGTTATATGAATGTGCATCTTGAAAGATCAATATGACACCCCCAGAGTCTAGGGACTCTGTACCAGCAAGACTTGAACATCCTAACACAGATGAAGCAGAAGAGAATGACCCTAAAATCAACTTCATGAAGATTATAGAGACCTTTTTTGTCTTTTAATACAATCATATTATTTAATTTTCTTTAAAAATTCAGAAAGAATGACTTTGTGGATAGTGAGATAACAGAAACTATTTAAAAACAATTAGAAAGTATAGTCAACTATCACTCCAAAATGCATGATCTTCAGATTACACTGAACAGATCCCAGGGAACCTGAAGGCACATTCTTCTGAAATCTATTTTAGCTTGTTAGAGATTGCCAGTAGATGCCCCTATAGGGAAATTGGAGTGTGGCTTGCCTATTTGGATACTGGAAGGTGATGCATTTTATTTTCTCCAGGGAATATTTACTTGTATGTTTTTCTCTAAACTTGAGAGTACTGATTTATGTTTTGAACACTACTGGATTTATGCCAGTTTATCTGCCTGATGCATATACTATGAATTACTTTACTGTTGAAAGTATATGATTGAAAAGTCATGTAATGCATAAAAAACCAAACAAAAAGTCATTATGTTTGTGAATGAACTTTCAGAACAATTGATATTGGGAATATTATTTAGATAGTTTTAGATGTATGAAATTCTGAACAATTTTAAAGCGACAGGTATTGCTTTTTCCTATATAAAAATTTTAGATTTTACTTTTATTTAGAAGTGTGTGTGTGTGTGTGTGTGTGTGTGTGTGTGTGTGTGTGTGTGTGGTGTGTTTGTGTATATATGTGAGCATGAGTTTAATTGCTCATGAAGGACAGAAGGTGTCAGACCTCCTGGCACTGGGGCTGTAGGAGGTTGTAAGCTCTCTGTCATGAATGCTGGGAACTGAATAATCTTGGCTCCTCTGTGAAGAGTATGGAACCATCTTTCTATCTCTTGAAATTTAAAAACACAAATAAAAAGTAATGGCTTCCTTATGATGGTCACATATGTACACTGGATTTCTCTATTGTTCTTTACATCTTTCTGATTAGCCTTGATTGTAGAATATTTTTTTCCAGCACTTTTATTGCTGGAATTATAATACCTTTTATGAACTGAATGTGTTGTCTTTAGGACTAGCTAATCAATAACCTGGCATTGTGTTTGGAAGTTAGATTTGAATTTCTTTGACAGTTGTCACACAATTTTTAAAGGCACAGTTCTGACTCCTTGATAACACAGGGCACAGGGCTTCACAGAGTAAACCTTTTCCTGTGATTTGTGTGCAGATTGAACATGTCAGACTCCCAAGTTAGATAAATGAAAAGTCCTGGTGTAAACTCATGTCTGTGTCCATTTACACTTTTGAATGAAGGTAACTAAGATACAAGAAGTCGTGTTATCTCCACAAGCTTCATTTCTGAACATTAATCCTGCAACCATCTTCCACGATGAGTGACATTCTGGAGATATCTCAGATTTGGGTTCAATAGCAAAGTCCATTCTCTGTACTAAGAATTTTCAAAATAGTTTAACATTTTCATATCCACTTTCTCATCCTAAAATGGGGCTGTATCGTGTTACATGGCATGAGAAAATTATCAGATGGGTCTCAGCACAGTCTTAAGCAAGTAGAGGCCTTTCAAGTCTAGACAATCTATTCCCTTGCCAGATTTTCCTCAAAAATCCCTTAGGAAAATCTGGCAATGCTGAAGTATTGAAGAATATTACAGAGTTCTTTCATATAGTAAATTCCCCAACCTTTACTGAAGTCAGATTTAGGGCAAAGCATACTTGGAATTGGGGTGCATCTGTAAAGGATGGAGAAGGGAACAGAAGGTCTACTTCACTGGAGAGAGACAGAGTTTGAAAAATGTTTAAAAAGAAACTTTCACCAATTGACAGGAACTTTCACGACCCCAAGAATCTTGACTAATAGCTGTTTTGTATTTTGGGGCATGTGCCAAACACAAAACCTGGCAGTAGAAGACTGAGAATTATGCCCCATCTCTAGGCTAGTTCTTAACAAAATGTCTTCATCTATTGGATTTGTGTTTTGCTTTTTCAATTCTGTAGGCTGGTAGCGAGAATAATTCACATTCTTTCTACTTCATATGGTTGTCTAAGGAGTTGTATGTGTTAGTGTTTGAGGTAAGTCTGAAAGTCTATGGTCCTCCAGTTGTTAAATTTTGCTGTCTTGGCTTGAATCATTTAATAATGTGTCATATGCCAGACGAGATAAAGAATCAAGATTCAAGGACTAAATATGATGTATAGTTTTCATGGGAAATATCCTCAAGAAGTTATTTAGATATTTTCAATATGTAAAATGAGCTTGAATAGATAATAGGTTATTAGGTTTTTTATGACACACAAAATAATTGTTAAGAAGAACCTTCTTAATAAACAAGAAAAAAACAGCTGGAGTTTTATTATTGCTATTTCAAACATACTGTTATCTTAAATACAAACTAACACTCGAACTCAATTTCAAGTTGTTTCAGAAACTTAAATAAAATAAAATTAGATTCTTTTTTTTAGGTCATTCAATTAAAGTCCTAATAAGGGCACAAACTCCAGAAGCTTTGGCTGTCCTGTGATTCCTCAGAAATTAAGCGTGCAGCTTCCCAAGACTTCCCATAGACTAATTAGGCCACTGAAAACCTCAAAAAGCTTCATGGAGTAGAAAAGGAAAAGAAGCTGCAGCTAATGCAACAGCATGGGGAGTGTAGGTGGACATGCACCTAGCTACTCAGGGAAGCCCTTGGTCTTTGAAGTACTGCACTGACTAGAACATAAAGCTATTGCTAAAGATTCTGAACAAAGACTAATGTCAGCAACTAAACAGGTCTGCAGAGAGAATGAGGTGCTTGCTCCAGGAGTGTATGCTAAGGAAGCATATTCAAATACAGAATACAGAAGCCCATATTCAAAGGATGCCTGTGGAGCTGTCAAGAAAGCACTCATGTACAAGCAGTGGCTCTGCTTCTCTTTGCAAAGTAGTGATCAGCTCTTCCCATTTTCAGCATGATTGCAATTCTAATTTTGCTATGTATAATCTAAGTTGGACAATTTTAATTTACCCACATAAAATTTGTCTTTATTAGGCTTTAAGGTCTACTTATGACATTATCATATGAATGTACACAGCATTTTGGGTAGCAAGAAAAGAAAAAAATAAGATGGACAGTCTAAAATCTACTGTTTAGTCCTAATATTGTTGACTCATTTATGTTTTGAGCATCAGTATATATCAGTATGAAATTTCACATATCTGCTGCTGTGGAAGCATACGATGCTACACCGTGTTTGGATCTTTGTGTGATAGAGTGGTTTACTATGACCAAATTTATGTTTTAGGTAAAAGGGGTACTTTAAAGAAGAGAAATTTGTGTTGAGGGAAACTCATTCTGGAAATTTCTTCAGTTCTTCTGAGTATAAGCTTAAGTGTCTCCCTATAAAAAATACATCAGCTGTTATATTTCCATTTCACCAAACAGAAATTTATATGTCAATAATTGCATTAATTTGAAAATAGAGAAGACAATAGGCACAAAACCAGCATCTTAAACCTGTCCTAATTAAAATTCAGCATGCTGACTACAGACCAGAAAACTGAACAAAAATCTTAAGCATGTGGAATCATTGCTATTCCTGTCTTCTTAGGGAGTTTTCTGGACTCAGCTCTCCAGAATTCAGATTATGCATACATTTGTGTGTACAGCACATTCACTTGGGAGAATACAAACTCTTCCAAAACAGGCATCATATCAAGCATTCTTACATTTCCAACTTATTGAACATGGTGTCTACATGTGATGATGCTTAGTGTCAATTATCAAGTTGATGAATCTAGAACCACCTTGAGATGAGCCTCTTGGCATGCCTGTCGGGATTACCATTACCTTATTTGATGTGGTAGGACCCATGTCGGCTGGAAGGAGACCTATTTTCATGAAATGAAGTCATTAACTTCATAAAATAGAGCAAGTAAGATGAGAGGTCTGACCCATTGCTCTCTGCTTATGACTAGTTATGTAATGTAACAGCTGCTTCAAGTTCCAGCTTTGATGGAATGTACCTTGAACCTTGAGCCAAAGTAAACCCTTTCTCCCTTAAGTTGCTTTTATTGAATATTTTATCACAGAAATAGGAAAAGAAACCAAGATACATTAATAATTATTTGTGAATGAATGAGAAACAGAAATTATTTTGGTAAAATTTTAAACATTATTGCAATGATCCTTCATGACAGTCAATTTTAAATTGGGATGCAAAATACAAATTATACATATGCACGCATATTATATCTAAAACAAGATTCAAGAAATAGTACAAAATAAATAATAATATAGCTTATCTTACATGCTACTCTGTAAGATTTTCTTTTTTAATTTCTTTCATTAATTTTTTAAAAACTACATTGGCTTCATAAATTGAGCCATAAGATCCATGTTAAATGTGTGGGATAAAGAAGAATATAAGAATCTGATCATCACTAGTTTGACTTGAATACAGAAAGCTTAACAAATGATATTAATTCCAACCCTCCCATAGAATGACATGGAAATGCTGACGTTACAGGAAAGATTCCTGAGCACAAATTTCTGGATATGGATGCAGAAGCAAGCTAAATATTGTACAAAGTTGGTGAGTAATTAAAAGGGCAAGAAAAAGGAGATAAGAACAAATGAGTAAATAGAAGAACTTTAATGAGCTACAAGGTTCTAGAGAGTTGGAGTGAAGATATCACATTGACTTAATGATCAACTGAGGATTTAATTAAGACTTCAAGTGCTATATACTCCATATCTGACTATCTACCCAACTACCTATCCACTAACTTATCAATCTACTTACCCAACTATCTACCTACCTATTATATATTAAAGAAACTGTTGGAAACCAGCGGTCTGCTGACCCCATGCCCTGATGATAGGCAGGCTCATGGCCATGTCATTGCTACCTCATGCATTACCTGGCTGCTCACAAGTTACCTGGCTGCACAGGGGACTCAGTTAAGCACACCAAGCACACATCTCTTTTTCTCTCTCTTCAGCTCTCTCTCTCTCTCTTTCTCTGTCTATCTCCTGCTTTCAGTTGGCCACCAGCTAATCTCCCTTTCTCTCCTCTCTACCAATAAACTCCACGTGGGCACTGAGTCTTGTGTTTGTGTTTCATAGGCAAAGCAAAAGAACAATAGAAACCACAGAGTATCAGCCAGCAAAACATTTTATTCTCTTTGCAAAGGAATATAGACAAGGAACACAAGAGCACATTAGAATATCATGCTAAAAATCTGGTTATTTGGAAACAGTTTAAAAACAAAGGTGTTTGATTGCTTATGTAGTAATGCAGAAGCAGGAACTAGCCATTTGTGTTGTAAATATTTCAATCTGGGAGGTGTTAGCAGCTGCCATAAAACTAAAAACAGTTTTCAAAAATGGCCAGTTTTTCATGATATTCTTCTTTTACTATTTCCCCATCCCTCACTTCATCCTTCAAATCTATGGCTTTAAAATGATACAACCATAGAAATCTGTAAGTGTTGTTTTCTTTGAAAACTGGTAATTTTATGTTCCTGTTTGATTTGACTATGACAAGACCTCAGGAATCAGGGCCAAGACTTCTTTTGCATAATGGAATTAGGCTAAATCTTAATATCCTCATAATACACCAGCAGGCAAACGAACAAGCTTGACATCATATGAATTAGATTGCTCTTGATATAACTCTACAATTCTCATGATATACCATTATTGATAATCAGCATATGATCTTGGTTCAAATAAAATAATCAGGGTAGAAACCATAACAACATCAACAAAAATGAGTTTCCTAAGAAGCTAGATGCAAAACAAAGCAAATGTTTATTATAAAAAATGTGACAGTGTTAGCACATTTTTCACAATGAATAAATAAATTTGACCTTAAATATTCACATCCATTAGAATTATTTTCCCACTAAATTTACCTGCTTTCAATTCCAGCTGACACAATTTTACGTGTTGCCTCTGATGGATACTTAATGCAAAAAAGGCTAAATCCCACACCATTCAATAAAGTTCTCATAAGACTTCAGAACAATATTTGAGCACTATTTCCATGATTGGTTTGCTTCCTTTGTATTCAGTGATGAAGACAATGGAGAAGTTTTATAAGTCATACTTTCTACAGTTGATTAATTTTCCTATTATGATTTTATATCAAATATAAATGACTACTTATCATTTTGAACTGAAAAGACGTCATGGTGAATTGAGTAATCAATGCAAACCAACTATCTACACCAATGTGATAATGCAAAGATGTTTAAGCTTAATTCATCAGGTAAGTGGCACGATCTCACAGTTTCAGGTTGTATTCAGATACAACAGACATTTACTCAGATGTTTATAACATAAACATTACATAAGACTTGATAATTACAAAACAAATTTCCAAAACAGACTTTAGTCTATTTAATACATTCTCATTGATCCTTTGACACTGGTCCAAATATACAAGGTTTATGAGGGGATACATGACATGGCAAGTTCATACAAAACCCATATGAGTTGAATAAGGAAGATAAAACCAAGTTAAATGAACAGATTTTTTATATGAGGAAGCCTCTATTGTTGGTGATCCATATAGCTAAGTGGCAAGAATGATTCATGTACCATTTCAGAGTGCTGCGGAGGGCTTCCCTGGAGCAGCCAATGATTCAAAATATTCTTAGTAGATGTCAAAGGATGTCCTAATGAGAGTCATTTCCTTCTAGGCATTAGTGGCTTCAAATCTGCCTTAAAGTGTTTTATAATGTAAATACTAATAATGATAACCTTTAGGGAATAAAACCCAAGAAACCGTAATGGGCTACTTAGAATTACAATAATTTACTTCCGTCAGGTAAAACACAGTTGAACATATATAACCATTAATACTCCCATGCTACTTTTTGAAAACATTCTACAGATTAGTAAAAACATTGAAAATGTTATTTTTCCCAGGTGACAAGTCTTACAAAGAACTAATTAGTCAGAATTGTGTTCCTTTCTCTGTTAGTTTTTTGAACTGGATTTAAATAGCAGAGAAAATGCAACACTAAATATCATAGATTCCATAATCTTCCAGTGGCTTTGTTCTAAAACTGTGAATAATGAAACCTGAGTCAGAAGAAATGGAACCCTCCAGAGCTTTGGAAATGGGGCAGGACTTCTGGTTTTTTAGTGTAGTTATCATAGTAAGTTCATCTGCCAAGCAGTGACCCCTCTTTAGCACTGCAAAGGAAGGGCAATCACAAAGGTAACTGGACAAGACTGGAGAACAGACACCGGAGAGGCAGAACCAAGCAGACATCAGACAACGTGCTCCCAAGCCACCTAATCAGACTCCACACTTAGAGAAGGTAGATAGGAATAGGTGGCAGGGTTCCATTGCCTAAAGGGAGAAGGGCAGGCATACCTGTCCAGATTCCTTTAGAGTTTCTGATTTCTGCATTTTTCTAACCCAAGGACTATAGTCTAAGTAACTACTCTTGGTGTCTCATCCCACAACAATATGGTTAGTTCAATTTTTGTTTCAAAAAAATTTTTAAATCGTTTTCTCAAGGTAATGCTTTTCCTCAACTTGTCTTAGTGTGAAATAAATCTGTAAAATCCTTCTGGGAAGCAGCGAGATCTTGGAGAGCCTTCTCCTTGGCTTACTTTTAGATAACATTCTTTCTCTTAGTGTTTCTCACCAGCAGAATAAAGGCCCATGAGAGATTCCCAGGGATTATTTATGCAAAGCTGCAGGAAACTGGAACTCATCACAACACTTGGGCTCTGGAACTTTTCATGCTGCACATCACATTACTGAAGAGGGAGATTTGTACACCCTGTGAACATGGTCAGCAGTGGCCCTAAGTGACTATTTTAGATCTCAGTACATCTTGAGTACAAAGCCATGCTCTCATGAGTCACGGTAAATGTATTATCAAAAAGAACCTCCCAGCCTTAATCAGAGAAATCATCCCATACAAAGAACTGCAATGACTGCTGAGACATGGACAGAGGCTGCCCAAGATGCCGAAGACCAGCAATGGTTCTGGACACAACCCTACACAGGACATTAATGGCTGTGGAAGCCTGTTGAGTCAGGGTCCATAAATATGTAAGAGTTGTAGAATGTTAGGTGATGGGCTACAACATGTTATTCTCCAGACTGGATATAATTATTTCAATTAATTTTTAATATATATTTATTACTTTTTAGGAGAATTTCATAGGATGTGTTTTGATCATGGTCACATCTCTCTTTGCAAACTCCTCCCAGATTCATTTATTCATCAACCCTTTCCTACCCACCCAACTTTGTGTCTATGATGGATTGAATGAAAATGGTCTCATAAGCCCACAGGGAGTGGCACTAGGAGGCAAGACCTTGGAGTGGGTGTGGCTTTGTTGGAGGAAGCGTGTCACTGGAAGTGGGCTTTGTGTTCTCAAATGCTCAAGCCAGGCCCAGTTTCTCACTTTCTTCATGCTGCCTGCCAGTTTGCATGTAACACTCCCAGCTACATCACCACCATGTGTGCCTGTGTGCTGCTATGCTTCCTGCCTTGACAATAATGAACTAAATTTCTGAGATGTAAGCCGTTCACGATTAAATGTTTCTTATAAGAGTTATTGTGGTTATGCTGTATTTTCATAGCAATAGAAATCCCCAACTAAGACAGTGTCCTTTTACTTTAAACACACCAACTCTAATTTGTGATACCCATGTATTCATAAATATGTCACCTTCCATTAAGGTGTTAAGTTTTTTAGGGTCTACATTTTTAGAGAAAATTAACTCTCCCTGTCCCTGCAGTTATCAAATGTCAATACCATCTTAGCTAGGGCTGGAACTTTGTGACCATGTGTCTCAAAACAAAAAAACAAACAACAAAAAACAAACAAACAAACAAACAAAAACAACAACAATAAAACCAAAAAAAAAAAAAAAAAAAAAAAAACAACTGTATTTACCCCACATTCGGCCCACATAAGACCACATAAGACCAACATTAGCAACAATAAGAAAGGCGAGGTCACTCGTGGGACCGTATTAATTACCTCTAAACTATTGTTTAATGATAGACTGTGGGAGAGTAGGAAACACTGTCTTTAATTGGGTACCAATTGCTGAGCTCATTAGACTCCAACAGAAAGCTACACACTCAGGATCACACAGACATCCCTGAATAATCTCACTGAGGCATAACCTCATTCAATTCTATGGCATGTATATGATATCTGTTATCATTTAAGTATAAATAATATTAATAATATAAGATTTGCTTCCGGGAAATGTTTGGAGCTATGTACTTTAAGCATATAACTGTGTATTCTCATGTATTGATAATTTTCTAAAAAAAAATCATAGTACTTTGCTTCCTATCTGTAGTCTCTCACTTCCCTTTGGAGACATTAAATTTAACTCTATCAGATACTCTAACAAAGTCTTGAAGATTTAACTGTATAACATACTATTGAATTCACAACATGTCCAGTTGATTTGTTCTTTACATAAACAACTTCTAGATGTGAGAGATGTGAGTGATTGCTTTGTGTATCTGAAGCTTTAACTTAACTAAATTCCCAATAAGTTTCAAACTTTTTGTTTACCAGTCATGTCTATTACAATCAGTCATTCCTGTCTAACTTACCCATCTCAGTGAGCAAGGGAGACTTATCTTGCAGATAAGTGTAAAATGACAACCAATACAAGTACTTTGAAGGATAAATTTGGAGCTGCAAAAGAAGGAAGTGATTGGAGGAGAACCCAGCTGAGAGGGGACATCAGGGAAGCTTTGCTGTAGAGGAGAGGGTGGAGGTGAGCTACTGTGTATTGGGGAAAGCACTCCGAAGGCATTTCAGATGAAGGTTTTATATCCAAGGAAGATCCACCTTCAATTGTACAGGGACAACTTTTTGGGGCCCACTGGTGTCTGTTCCATGTGGCATCTGACTGAGAATGAAGGAAAAGGCTGAGCACTGTGAGTAATGGTGTCACAATGCCATTCCATCTTGGTGTTCAATTCCAAACAATCGACATTTACTGAAACCAAGGAAAGAAAGCTTGCTTGGTTCATTAGGCTCAGGCCTACATTCCTGCCGGAGAAAAGTGCAGCTGCTTGAAAAGAGCAAAGAAGATTGATTCTGCAAAGACTGGTAGGGGAGGGGCAACCTCCAATCAACTCACCACAAAGCTGCCAGACATGAGTTCACAAATGGACACACCCTTCATTGCTTCTGGCAGGGTTAGTGCTCTCAAACATTCCCAGCTTTCACTCATTCAAATTTTCCACATGCTTTCCATATAAAAATAATGTTCTTGTATTCATTATTCAGATTCTGAATTTGTTCATTTTTATCATTATAATGATAAGAATATTTCTGCCTCTGAGATATATATATATATATGTATACATACTCCCACATCATCAGGTCCCTTTAGTTAACTTATTTGTCTCTATGATGTTTGTAAAATAAAGTGGGAATACTAGCTATGGCATCATCGTTAGGGAATGTAAGGACGTAGGTGAGCTGTCAATCATTTTTCTGATAACCCATGGCAGAACTGACTCTTCTGCCTTCTTGTCTACAGCTGTGATGTACTGGTAAAAAATGCAAAGTGAAAGTTTAACTGACTGAAAAAAAGCACCTTAAAAATGCTAAATCACAATAAAGCAGGCAGCTAACTTAATATAAAATGACAAATTAATATACCCAAAGTTTTCACTATTATGACAGAATTACTATTAGTAGCATATGTTATAAATTTACCCAGTAAGACACACACACACACATTATTTTTTAAAATATTACCGCTTGCACATACACCTAATCAGCTGACTTGAGTTTACATATGGTGAACTTAACAACTAATAAAAATATATTAAAAATGTAGCCATATTGCCTACTGTAGATGACTCATTAATCATGTACCCAGGCAATCTGATCACATGTGAATGGGAGTAGGTTTAGGAGGAAGTCCTTGTTAGACTGTCATTGCTACAGATAGCTGGACCTAAATAGTGGCTGAAACTCAATTTTCCAAAAATACAGAATTTTGTGTAAAATAAGTATTCAATAGGACTAAGAACTAACAAAAAAATCCAAAGATAATTTTACACAAAAATAGCCAATAGAACGAAAAAATATTGGTGACTGAGTAGAGGAATGAATGAATGGGTTGTACAATAATGGAAATAAATCATTGCACTTTACTTCCACAATCAATGGCTGAGAAAGATAGATTCCATTTTCTCTTTGATAATTTATAGCAGATGATGCAAGGATGATTTATTGATGGTTTAGCAACTTGACAAGGTTGCTGGGCATTACTGGGGAGTAATGTCTTTCATGTAGCATGCCAATGACTTGGCTTAATTATCAGTGGTGGAGGGGACAGTGGGACTTAGCAATTAGCCATCACAAAATTTTTGCATTCTATTTTTCAGGCTACATCTACTGGCATATGATAATATGATGTAACAGTGGTAATTTGTGTCTCTAGTTATGATACCAATGAGCATCAAATTAAGCCTCCACATGATGTACTGCTGTAGGTACCTACAGAAGAGAAGATAGCTCTCCAGGAACTATCTATCACTTAATGAAGAATCTGATTTATGGTAGAAAAAATGTTTAATTCTAGTAAACTATTTCTATACAGAAATATATTTCTCTTTACCAATGCTGGCTTTGGAGTTGGATTTGGCTTTCCTTCTCTAAATTCAAGCATGTTGTTAAGATTAAATTCACAGTTTCTGGCTTATATCAAGAAGCCAATTGGTGTAAGGCAGAAGAAAACAAAATCTGGGGACTCATTTGCTTATATGCAATTTTCTCCTTGAAATCCTAATTTTCTCATATACAGTTTAATGCTTATTGTTGCCTTTTCCTAATGCATACCTTAAAACTTGAAAATTTTACTTTGATATTGATGTTTAAGTTTTTCACAAGGAATAATAACAATTCCTAATAGCAATCTTTGAACTCTCCGGAAAGAAGATGGGGCCCCACTTCATCATTTCCACTTGACTGGACTACAAACATCACCCTAAAACCGGTTTGAGACTGTTTTGCTCGAGACAAATCATGACTAGCTACATGTAATGGCGCATCTTCTTATTACACCCTGGCCAGAATTTCAGATAGAGTTCCAGTCAAGCATTTTCTGCCACACAGTGACTAGCTACATATGCCACAGCCAGTTATGTTGAGAAATTTGGTTGCTAAAAATTTTCTTCTTACAGGATCCCATGGATCAATCATCGTCCCATTTCAGCAGGAAGTAATCTTAAGATAAGGACTCTCCCTTTCCCCACTCTTGGCATTTAGGGATAATATTCATCTTCTTAGGGTTGGTTTTAGTTACTTAGGGTTGGGTATGGAAAGTGATGCTTAGATGTGGGTATCTCTTTTAGACAGGGATATGGTTGGGAAAGGTATGGTTTAGATGGGATATAGGTAGATTATCCTATCTTCTTGTGAATTATTTTACTATAGTGAGATATTAGTATTATACAGCTTACATTGTTATGTATTGTTATTTGTGGTAAGCTATGTAAAATTAAGTTTATATTCCCTTCCTGAAAGAATTGTATATTGTAAAATCTTTCCATTTATGATGTTTTATGCACATTATCTTTACCATATTCTATATATGTATACTTTTACTTATATTCAAGACATTTTGAATATTGATGCAATTTAGGATAATTTATCATGCTCGCCTTTATAGTTTTACCTCTGGTCTAGACATTTCTACTCTACATCTATATATATATATATATGTTTAGCTATTTGTCCCTGCTTTACTCAGGGAAGTTTTAATCAGTTTTTTAGCTAAGTTTCTGAGTATTACAGATTATCTTCACCCATGTTTCCTATACCTATGAGATTAGTCAGACATAGATGCTTAATCTTCAAAGACTTCATAGATCTGCAGAACATGGCATTTAAATGTTTCAATATTAGTACTTCGTTGACATGAGATGCTGTTGCTCCTCACAGAGACCATGCATTTTCCCTAAAACACGTTGGACACTGTTGTTGCTCCATCCTTGCTTCAGCTAATGGCCTCTTGGGCAAAGAACTGCCCCACCTTGACCACTGGTTTGGACATGCAGTCCTATGTGCTTGGAGGAGACAAACATAGAAGATTGCTGAACCTTCCCAAGTCAGGGTAAGACAGCCTTTCTACCTCCCTGCTTTTGTTGTGGCCTTAGCCAAAACTGACTGTACAACGTTGCTGTGAGACTTTGGGTGACTGTCCAGGTAGCTTCCTGTTTCTGTCCTTGCTGCACCTTTTGAAAGCTGACCATCCTCACTTCCTGTCTACCCTAGTATTGTTATTTTCCTTCTCAGGTCTTTGATGAGGTTGAAGATTAAACTGTCATAACTATTATTCTCTCTTCCTAGTTAGATATATTAGGTACTAGACTTAAGCTTTCCAGCTTAGGACAACTCTATTGTAAACCCCATCTCGACTTCACCCTAGGACTAGATATGTAGGTTTTAAGTTTGTTCTCGATTTTCCTTTTTATAGAGCACACTTGTTATTCACTGTTTTTTATATAGTTTTGTATCAAGCCTAAATCTTTTCTTTAAACTAATAGGGGAATTGTAGTGAGATATTCACTTTGTCCACATCTGTGGCACTGACCACGCTGGGGGTGGAGATGGGATGGAAGTGACCTGGGGAACTGGGTCTGAGGAATAACCTGGGAGTGCACTCTTGCTGGTGGGATGCAGATAGGAGAGCATCCAGTGGAACCTGCTGGTGTTCATCTGTCTATGTTGTACCTTATTTCTCCATGAATAAACATCTATTCAGCCTATTTGTTTATCCTGATCCTTATTAAACCACAATAGTACTGCTGTACAAATAGGAAAACAATAGATTATAGAAGAAGGGAATTTAGACAGTCATTACCTAATTTTTATCATACTTCAATGTATGTAAATAAGAGTAAAAGAAAACATAAAAATTGTGTTTGTACAATGACATTGTTGGAAAAACTAGTTGCTGTGTTTACAATTAGCCCTACTTTGAACTTCTTGTCCCAAATGAATTTTATATTTATAAGGGCATTACTGATGAACAATAGAAACATTTTACTGATTGTAGATAGATGCTCAGTCAGATATCATTATTTTGTTGTAAGAGAGCCTTAAATAAAGGCCACAAAGTGGGTTTTGTAGGAAAACTAAATTGCCCTTGCCTAAGAAAAGGTTTGAACTCTGTCTCATACTGCTGAGAAATAACTTTTAAATTATTTGCATTTCTGTTTTCTTTTCCTACTAAAATTTACTTTTTTACATATTGAGTCTATGCATGTGCCTGTGTATGTTCATGCCACAAGTAGGAGTTGGTTCTTCCCTTCTGCCATATGGATTCCAGTAAGTGAATTCATGTTGCAGGCTTCATGACAATTACGGAGCCACTGAGCCATCTTGCTGGACTATCTTTTGAGTTTCTTGAGTGATAGGACTACGTGTTATTCATGGTGAACCCACTGGAGCATATCTGATATTAGCACTAAACAGGTAATTTATGATAGGCTTTTGGGCCACAAGATGTCAGCTAGGCAACAGAAAGTGGGAAACTCAGGATTGAGTTCAGCAAGCCAATCAATCACCAACACATTGTCAAGTTCCCAAAACCGTAATTTAAGCATGGGTGAGCCTCCTTTGTTTCAGAATGATCAGATATTGTAATCCTTTTTTGGGGGGGGAGTAAATGAAACATTTTGAGAATAACTGAACTTTATTTCTACTAAGAAGTCTTCTGAACACTTGTATGTGTTTCTTCCTTTAGGCTCATTTTAATGGGGGTTTTCTTATAATAAACAGTAGACATGGATTATAGTTATAGTGAATTCTGTAAGTCCTTCAAGTGGTCTTTTAAGCCAGAGAGTAGCTTCTGTGACTCAGAAATTAATTTGTTATTAGAAGTCCTAGCAAGTTGGTCTTAAATTAGTTCTGCAGCTAGTTTCACTGTGTTTCTGTGTGCTCAGAAATGAAGAAGTCAGAAAAAATATTAGGGAAATACTCTGTCAATGCTTACATTATTTAACTACCCCATAACTATTTGAGGAAGCCACAAAACAAGTCATACCAGACTAATTTAATAAAAGCTAATCTTTATATTATTAAAAAAAAACATTTGGGCAGAGACTTCTCTATGCCACACAAGAAAGAATTTATGTATTGAAGTGAAACTTCTCAGAGTGGCAGGTTAAAAAGTGGCCCTCTTTTCTCTCTCTCTCTTTTTTTTTTTTGGTTGGGATGATTGTTAATTTCTCTCATATCTAACTTCCCAAAAGACAGGTATTCTTCTCTCTCCATTATTTTGAAAAAACTTTACCACCAGGGCTATTTTGACATTTTGACTTTGATTTTACACACACACATATACACACACACAGAGTCATCCATTTTTTTTTTTTTTGCTGGAAGAGTGAATGTGTGTATGTGTGAATCAATAGGATATATATGAATAGGTTCTATATCCTCTTGGTTAAAAAAATTAGAAAAATATAAAATAAAATTAAAATTCCAAGAAAAAAATTATAAAAGTAAGGAATCTTTGAATTCTTTGAATTTCTGAGATTTCAAACACTCTAGTCAAGATGTCTAATTTGTAAATGTCAGCAGAATACTTTGACTGAATAGAGAGAGCAAAATAAATCCAAAGCCTGGGTGCTATCCCATGTCAGTCTACGAAAATTCAGATCATCTGGCTTATTTGTAGCTCAGGGCAGATATATTGCTTATGTATTCTCCTTTCTTAACCAAACCCAACATAGTGGAACACACATATCTTGCTCCTAGTTACAATTTTACTGGTTTTACTCTTTTCACCAACTCACTTTTCCTGGTAACTTGAATCCTCAAATCATCATCTCTCAAAAGTCTGCTACTGAGTCTATGGAAACTGAAACATTCTTATACATTTGATATATACTGACATTGGTTTGTTTGTTTGTTTTGCTTTATGTAGATGCACACAAGCTTGCTGAGACTTAGGAGGTTTTTCTCATCTTCAAGGTTTGCCATATTGCCTTAGGAGAAAATTCACAGCTTCTGCTTAGGGTCTTATGACATTCTCTTTCTCTCTGAATCATCTGATACAAACCTGGGTTTTTTTCTGTTTTTTGTTCATCAAATACTTTAAAATTATTAATTAATTAGTTTTCCATACCAACCACAATTTCCTCTTCCTTCACTTCTCTCATTCCCTCTCCCACCTCCCTTCTACCTTCCCCATTCACTTCTCCTCTGTCTATATTCAAAAGTGATTATACCTCCTATGGAAGTCCACAAAGCATGGCATATCAAGTTGAGGCAGGACCAAGCTCCGCCCCCTTGCATCAAGGCTGGGCAAGGCATCTCACCATAGGGAATAGTTCCAAGGAGCCAGATAATGCATCAGGGACAGGCCCTGGTATCAAAGCTAGGGGCCCCTTAAAAGATCAGGTTACACAACTGTCACCCAGATGTAGAGGGCCTAGGTTGGTCCCTAGCTGTCCATGTGACTGCATTCATGGATGGTAACAGGTATTCAAAATACCACTTTGCATGTTAAACCAGGATGTCTCTGTAAATCTTCAAGGCAATGTATTGAATGTATCACATTCACATCATCTGCTTTCCCTTCTCCCAGGGTACTCCTCTTTGTCAAGTGATGGATGCAATTTTTAAAGATGAAATTCTGCTTTTTCCCCCCTCACAACACTCTATTCTCTCCTGTTTCCACATGTATGTTAAGAGTTCTTTACCAGTAACTTTGGTGAAATTCAATGTCTATTCTTATTGTCAAGTGGCATCATTTTTAACCACTGGTTAAAACCTTCTCTTTGAACAACATTTAAAACAAACAAACAAACAATCTGTTTAATTCTAGATTAGTCTTCTATTGACCAATAAACTCCTTTACTTTTTTGTTGTTGAGCTTTCAATGAAGTGCAACAATTTCCTCTAAGAATGTGGGAATAAGAAAACAGACTCATGAAACTCTTTTGATTATACTTCAACCCTTTAGTAGGCAATCTCAAAAATCAGCCCTGCTAGCACATTTCCTCTTAGAGAAATCTTATATAACTACTTTTGGACAGCTCTTTGAGAATATAGGTCATAAGATACTAATTTGATTTATCTGACAAGAACCAATAATATACCAATAAACAAATTGGGACTTTAGAATTAATGCCTTGATTGAGCCTAGGGTAATTTTATGTCTGGTAATAATGTTACTATTCTAAGCTTAAGCCAAGTGCAGGTATTCTAGTTGCTATAGATAAAAAGTACTCCTTGAATGATATAACAAAAGGAAGAGGTAGGTTGTTGCTGCAATTATCTCCATTTTGCAGATGAGAGTATGGATAAGCAGAGGTTAAGCAGTTTGCCTTGCTTCATACATACAGGATGACATGGAACCAGGATTTGGACCTTGGATGCAGATAGTGTATCAGACTTATTAATGCACCACTATATAGTCGTCTCTGTGGTCTACCTCTGACTTCATCTGCAGTAGAGGTAGTCCATTTCCAGAACACTTACTCCTTCTAACCATAAATTTGAATATGTATATTGTCAACTTGAGAAATTTAGTGCTTGTGTCTTATTTATTATTTTTATTTTTCATATTGATCCCAGTTACCCTTCCCTCCCTCCCTCCATCTTCCCCTCTCTCCCACTCTCCCATACCCTCCTCCCACCCTCCCCTCCCACCCCTACTCCACTCTATATGTAGGGTGATGCCTTCCAGGAGGGGTCATATAGATCTCTCAAGTCATTTGGTGTAGGGACTAGGCCTTCTCTTCTGCTTCTAGATTAAGGGAGTATTCCTCCATGGGGAATGTGCTCCCAAAGTCCTTTTGTGCACCAGGAATACATCCTGGTTCCACTGTCTGAGGTCCTTTAGACTGACCAGGCCTTCTGAGACTCATGTTCAGGGGGTCTGTGTCAGTTCAATGCTGGTTTTCCAGCTATCAGTCTGGGAGCCCATTAGCTCCTCCTTGTTCAGGTCAGCTGTCTCTATGTGTTTCTGTAGCCTGATCTTGTCCTCTCCGCTGTTTCTTTATCCTCAGTAAGATGAGAAGTTTCTCTGCTGTTAGAGGCCTTTTCAGCTCTTGTACAGAGAAGCTCAGAAACAGCAGATCTTTAATGCCTATAGAGGAACTTTCTGGAGTGTGGTTTTAAATACTTGCTCTCTCATATTTTAGGGTGATAATCTCAATAATTCTCTAACACATTTCCCCAAGTGAGATGGAGTGCCTGTTGCTTGCAGACATCAGTCACCCATTAGTATACTCTGGTGTCTCTTTTACTTTTTATTCATATCCTCTTTTTAATTTATAATTCTTCAAATCACCTATGAAAAATGTTACTTACCTTTTATGGTACTTCACTATTAATTGGGAGAAATGAACAAAAAACTACTCATCCTATATACAAACCCATTAATAGAATAAAGCAGTGATGCTATCAAAATCAAACTTTTGAATTGGTGAATTTTACTGGGGTTCTTTACAGAAATATGAATAAGGAATTACTTAGAGGAGCTGAAATGCCTCAAAGACAGCTGTACTCCTCCAAAAGCCACCCAACAAGGGTGGTAGCTTGGAAAATGTCTCTTTCAGGCAGCTCAGGTGACCTGCACCTCCTCTAGGCAGCTTGTTTTGTTTATAAGTGTCTGTCCACAAACATTTCTGCTTATAAAAGGTTGGGGAGTTAGTGTCCTAGTGAATCTGATTAGTTTTCAGGGACTATTGGAAATGATTGAATTGTTTGTTGCCTGAGTTTAACAAGCTTTTCTGTAGGATGGAATGTATCACCTCCCTTTATAACACTCTGTCTTAACAAGTCTCCCTTCAAGATGAAATGCTTTATCTTGGAGGAAATTGCTACATGATACCCTTTGACATCTTGGGTTGATTTCCAAGTGGGGAAACTTCGAGTTGTAGTATAGTTGTGTTATACATTGCCTCTCTGGAATCTCGCTTTCTTACTTTATTTTGCTCTCTGCTCATGAATGTCTTCCATCCTTATGCAAAAGAAAATATTTACTTGGTAATATTGCTATTAACAATCCAGAACTATGAGTCTTAAGAGAGATGTGCATTTTTCTCTTTTGTATAACATTCTGAAAGCAGGAGCTACTCATAACAATGTGGCACCTTCTTAAAGATATATTTCAGGCACACATATATGCTTTATTTCAAGGATCAACAACTCTACAAACTTCATGTCTCTGCTGTTCCACATCTCTACCAAGAAATAAAAGAGGAAAAAAGTGGTTTAGATGATATTAAACATGGTGAGAGAACTGAATATAGCCTCAAAGGGAGTAGAGAAATATAATTTCTATCTGAGTAGGCATTGGCCTGTTAACATCCATGAAAGTAGACATTGAGAAAAATTAAAAGGTGGCTGAAAATAATATTTTTTTGTATGTAGTTACTTTTTGTATATAAGTATATGGGTCATGTTTGGAAGCAGATATTGATTGATCTGTTTTGAGTTGATTATCCAGTTTGAATAATCTGTTATATTTTCAAATATCCCATGGTCAGTAATATATCAAATGCTCATATCTACAATAATTTGAACTTTAGAAATATGAGTAAATTACACTACTTTCATATTTTAAATGATGTTTTTGTCTAGTAGGTAAATTAATGATGTTAAGAAGAGTTTAAAACAAATAATTGTTTTCTTTCTCCCCATCGGGTATTGTAATATATTTATATCTATATTAACTTCTATAATACTTTCTGTATATAAATAGTTGTGCATAATTTATAATGTTTTAATTCTATTATTTGTCAAGTATAAACATAAGCTGATACATTCTACTCCTTTGTTTGACTGTTCTGTAGCTCCTGGCAATAAAATAGGCACAGCTGCAAAAGAGAAAAAGATGCTACATTTATTTTCTGAGGCTGTTGTAAAAAAAAAAATACTACCACAAACTCAGTAACTAAAAAATATAGAAATTCAGTCTCTCCATCTGGACGCTAGAAGTTTGGAGTCTTTGTGGCCGTTTTCTCCCTGGGACACCAAAGGACCATCTGTTCCTTGCCTCTTCAGCTTCTGGTGACTGTCTTCATATTTCTGGGCTTGGGAGATGCTTTCAGATCACACTCTCCTTTTTGTGTTTGTGTCTTCACTGTGTGTATCAAACACATCTCTGTTTTTCTCTCATACTGACACTTGCATTGTGTCTATGGTCTACCAAATTGACTCATGATTAGCTGCTTATTTTAATGCCCTTAACTTCCATACCTGAAAAGGTCTTATTTTCCAGACGGGGTAATGATTATTTTTCCCAGAGACTATGAAAATGTCTGTCAGTGAAGATTTTCTCTTTAATTCACACTACATCCTCTGTATTAACATCCATTTCACATGGAAAATTCACTCCCCCTTCATAGCATCTATCTACCAACGTCTCAACACGTCTCTATTTAGCATCTCATGCAAATATCATTCACTCAATCATAAAATAATTATGTTCTTTTTGTGATTCATCCTAGATCAAAATTTCTCACCTTAAAAATATAAAATAAACAGTCTCATTAAAATATACAGTTGAAAGATAGCCATAGATTTCCAAACATTTCTAAATACCAACAAGCAGATGATTACTTTAGGATAGTTCACTGTAAATCTTTGCTAGCAGGTAAGAGAGACAGAAATAGTTTCTTAGGGAGAGGTTTTTGGTGACCAACGGAGATCATAATGCCCTATTTTATTTGGTAACAGAAAGCTCAAAAATTCATCTCACTGGTAACTTTTAGTGCAGAAAAGGGGGAACAGTGACTTTGGGGGAAAAACTATCCCAGCCAAAAAAAAGTGAGAGCTTACAAATTCTGAACAGTGGGGACATATTCAGAGGGCTAAGAAGTTTCATAGAACTATGATTAGGCACAGTGTGCACCTTCAGAGGAGAAAAGAAAGGGTAATACTTACCATCCAATATCAAGTTCTCACATGTCCGTACTGAATACCTTGAATATTAATCAAAAGTTCATTAACTCTAATTACCTCATGAAATGTTTGTCAGGGGAGAGTGTTCAGAGACACAGCTTGGAGTGTAATATGGAGAAAAGACAATACTCAGGACATGCTGGTAAGAGGCAATTGATAATTAAACCAGAGCTGCAAGCTGTAGAAATGCTACTAACTCAGTTGGAAAAAGAAGATTTAGAGGCCTGGAGTGAAATCAGAATATTAACCCCAAATACTAGTATCTTTAATTGTCCCCCCAGCTTTTCAGAATTTACTTGGCTATCCTTTTCTAGAAATAATTATTAATGTTGCATTTGCCTCACTTAAATCTTCTTACCAAAAATATGTATTTGGAGGCATAAAGTAAATGACAGAAGTTAATCTGTACTCCTTACTTATTTGTAAAATTCTAAGAAAGATACACACATGGGTGCACAAACATACTCATACATGCATGTACACACATGCACAAGCATATACATTTACACACATACACACACACAGACATATAGGTGCCTATATATGCACATGCTTGCACACAGGCACACACACACATGAACTCCTGCTTGCACACACATGCATGTACTCACAAGTATGCACACAGACCTTCAATGAACAAATAAACATTCTCACATATGCACACATATTCACTCATATGCATGAATGTACAAACATATACATGTGAACACACATGCATGTGCAAGCACCCATATGTACATATCCATGTATTCACACACACAAAAATACTTACATTCGAATGGCACATGCATGAACACATAGTTGCAGCATTAGAAAATGTTTTCTGAGTGTATAGTTGGACCAAGGAACTTGGTTCCAAATTCCTTTAGTTCATATTTAATACTATCAAGGGCCATGTGTAGCAATCATAGCTCAAATCTTTGCTAGTGATGAGAAGGTATTCATATGTGTTAGTAAGGATCAGCAATAAGAGTGGAGTCTAAAATAAATCAAAAACGTCTTAAATATAATGAAGAAGTCTAAAATATGAGAGGCCAAAAGGGAAGTGGGCTCAATGTCAGGTTTTCTACAACCACCTTGTGTTTGCAGGTGGCAAGACCGGAACATCCCAGTGGTAGACTGTCTCCCTGTGGAACTTGTCAACACTGAGTGGATTCAAGAACCAGAGGAGCCTTTGTGGAAGAGACCAGGCTGACAGAACAGAAAGGTAAGGTCAGGCCTGTTGGGGACTGTTGGGGGTGCAAAAGGAAGGTTGACACTAACTTTGACAATGAAAAGTGGACATGACCTAAAAATATTCACTGTGCGTTTTGGTTTAACATTTGAGTCCTGTTGCACTTATAGTTGTTTGGAAGTGCAGGCCTGTGGACTGCATGTGGGACATTCCAGTAAAGATACCTTGAAATGCTGCATAGGATTAATATAGACTAATGTATGGGCTAATGTAGTAATTAAAATTTCCATACCTCCTCAATTACAGAAAAGATTGCAAGTATAGTCCCTCTAAACTTTGCTTTCTTAAAGCATTTGAGAGTGTTATGAGGGTGCAGTCCCACATGTACCATTTGCTCCTAAGCAAGGAACCTTTAATACTTCTATGTTGTGAACAGGATTGGGGACTGGATCTTGTTATGCTGTGATCTTCTAGTCACAGTCCACTTAAGCACTGCTAGTAGGTCCAGTTCAGTCCTTCAGTCCAATGCAATCCCCATATCCTATTCAAATTTCCTAGTTGTCTGATGACACCTCATTCAGAGAACATATTGGTGGAATGTCTTTGCACTTAGCTGTTGTATTTCTTTACCTTTTAGAAACTATTCTTTAGTCTTTTGTATCACATTTGTTTGTACAATTTTTATGAATTCAGGTTTGTCTAATTCTTTCTTGTGGCTGGTTTCAGGTGGAATATGACTAAATTTGAGAGATATGTATGAAGTGACTGTGTCATTTTATGAAATCAGTTTGTGTTGTCTGAACTCTATAAAGCACACATTTTTTTGGTCTTGTGTATATCAGTTACCATAATTATTTTGAGACAAATCCACTGTGGTATGCAATATTAGCACTTCAGAATTTCTATTGTTAAGAAAACACATGGTTCAAGACAATATTGCCCTTTATTGATTCACTGATGATGAACATAAGAGTTCTGTCTAGTTTTAAGATATACAAATTAAGCTGCTATGAGCATGTTTATATGTCCTTTATTGGACATATAAATTTCTTGGGTAAATATATAGGAGCTAAAAGGATATATCTAACTAACAATACCTGCTGAACTCATTGTCAACACAACTGAGTCATTTCATGTTTTTATGAGAGGTGTGGAAGTGTTCTGAATATGCTGCCTGCTTCCTGGTACTTGAAAATGGGAAACATTTGAAATGGAACCCATTCATGAGGGATTTACTGAGTATCTCTCATTGTATCTTCACTAACAGCAATTTTATTAAGTAGCTTTGCAATTGTGGAGATGAAAAGGGTGTGTTTCTGACTCTTTTGCTTGCACTTGGGACTCTTTTCCTCCTATTGATTTGCCTTGTCCAGCTCTGAAATGAGGGTTTGTGCCTAGTCTTATTGCATTTTGCCATGCCATATTTGGTTGTTATCCCTGGGAGGCTTGCTCTTTTCTGACAGGAAACAGAAGGGGAGTGGATTTGGGGAAGAGGGAAGATGTGGGGAGCTGGGAGGGAGGGGAATCTGTGGTCAGGATGTATTGCATGAGAGAAGAATCTATTTTCAATGAAAAAAGAAATAAAATGATTTTTGCCCAATTTGCCTTGCTCTTAATACATTCTAAGAGGTTCATTCTCTACTTGAAATGTAAGTTCTTTAAAATATTTTGAGGAACATGTTTTTCTTTTCATATATATATATATATATATATATATATATATATTATTTTTTCTTATTTTACATCTTGAGCTCAGTTCCCTCTCCCTCCTTGCCTCCCTCCCTTCTTTCCTCCCTTTTTTCTCCTCCCCTCCCTCCCTCTATCCATCCATCCCTTCCATGCCCACCAACCCCCTCCCATCCCATCCCCCACCCCCACTCTACAGGGAGGGTGATGCCTTCCATGAGGGATCATCAAAATCTATCAAGTCATTTGGAGTAGGGACTAGGCCCTCCCTCCTGCCTCTAAGCTAAGGGAGTATCCTTCCATGGGTAATGTGCTCCTAAAGTCCTTTTGTGTACCAGGGATACATACTGGTTCCAGTGTCAGAGGTCCCTTAGACTGCCCAGGCTTTCTAGGTGAGATCCAGGTTCAGGGGGGTCTGAGTTGGTATAATGCTTCTTTCCCAGCTATCAGTCTGGGGACCTTTGTTCAGGTCAGCCGTCTCTGTGGGTTTCTGTAGCCTGGTCATGATCCCTTTTCTTATAATTCCTCCCTGTCAGCAACTGGATTCCAGGAATTCCACTCAGTGTTTAGCTGTGGGTGTCTCCTTTTGTTTCCATCAGCTACTAGATGAGGGCTCTATGATGGCTTATAAGTTAGTTATCAATCTCATTATCAGGGAAGGGCATTTAAGGTAGCCCCTCCACTGTTGCTTTGATTGTCTGGGTTGTCCTTGTTGGTCTCTGAAAATTTCTCTAGAGTCAGTTTTCTCTATTGGTCTCCCAACTCAATTTTCCAAGTCCCACATGTTCTCCTCTCCTCCCCTTCTCTTTCTCCTAACTCCCTCTCCACTCACTGTCCCCCTCACTCCCAATATGCTCAGGAGATGTTGTTCTTTTCCCCTTCTCTGAGGGACTTTGTATGAATCCCTTAGGTTCCTTCTTGTATCCTAGTTTCTCTGGTGGTGTGAATTATAGGCTGGTGATCCTTTGCTCTATGTCTAAAATCCATATATGAGTGAGTACATACCATGTTCCTCTTTTTGTGACTGGGTTACCACATTCAGGATGGTTTCTTCAAGTTCCATCCATTTGCCTGCAAATTTCAAGTCAAGATTCCATTGTTTTTGTTTGTTTGTTTGTTTTTCTGCTTAGTAATATTCTATTTTGTAAATGTGCCATATCTTCTTTATCCATTCTTCAGTTGAGGGGCATCTAGGTTGCTTCCAAGTTTTTGATATTACAAATAATGCTGCTATGAACATAGTTAAACAGATGTCTTTATTGCATGGATGTGGATCATGTGGGTATATGCCTAAGAATGGAATTGCCTGGTACTGTGATTCCCATTTTCTGAGGAACTGCTATAGTGATCTCCAAAATGGCTGTATAAGTTTGAACATTTTTTATAAAGTATATCTTTTAAAAGGTACTTAGAATACAATTATTATTACTATTTTTTTCAGTGTATTTATTGTTGGGCTAATGGAAAGTTACTGAGACCCTGATCTTTGCTTAACTATGGAACTATGTTTCATCGAGTTCCCTGAGCCTCCTGCACATTTGTGTCCTGGCTTATTAAATGTCTGTAGGGAGGCCTTACTTTGTGGTGTGACTCTATGGTAAGTTTCATACTCCTGAAAAGCTTGGGTTCCTTTTTACTTTATATATATATATATATATATATATATATATATATATATATACACACACACACACACACACACACACACACACACACACACACATATATATATATATATATATATATGGGAATACATGTGCCACACCCTCATTTGGAGGGCAGAGGATATCTTACAGGAATTAGTTCTCTCCTTCTATGATGTGGATCCTAGGAATGTAACTCAGTCATCTGGCTTGAGGGCAAGATTCTTTAACCTGATGTGCCATCTTTCTGGCTCCAGATTACCATGGTTTGAATTTAATACAAAATTACCTAAATTTGCTGAAAATACCCTATATTTCCTTGCAGTGATTCTGTAAACTTTGTGCCTACATTTACCTCTATGTTCTGTAGTGGTTTTCTCCACATGAAAAACTTTCATCTTCAATAAAAAACCCTTGAATCAGAAGGTAAATAACTGTAAATAGCTTCAGGAAGTCCTAGTAACTGACAGATTCCCTAGGTCTTTCTCCCTCGCCCCTTTTTTAAATAGTAAATAACAATAACAAAAAGACCACTGAGATTCTCAAACAGTACAAGCAGCAGAGAAGATCCTGAGACCACATCAGTTGCCTGGAGGAAGTAGAAACCAGGAGAGCTTCCTAGAAGAGGTTTAGACCCCTGGAAGAATGCTGTCTGACTTGTTGAGCTGCCTCCAGGATATGCAGTGTGCTCTAGAATAATCACTTTTGTGAATCATCACTCATGTTGGGGTGGACTTTTCTAATTCAACTGTCTTTGATTCATTCCTGCTTCTGTAAGTAAAGCCTCTTCCATATTCTTAGAATTAATCCCAATAAAACTCATTGGTTCACCAAATTGGACTTTGGTAGTATCCTTACTTTGGTCTGTCAGGAGCTCCCTATATATGATAAGTTGATGTGTGTGTGTGAGTGTGTGTGTGTGTGTGTGTGTGTTTTAGTGTTTTGTGTCTCACCAGAAAAATTCCTGTCATGCAACATTATGTGATTTGTTTACATTTATATCTTATGTATGTACACACACACACACACACACACACACACACACGTGTGCGCGCGCACACACATACACACACACACAATGAAGGTTTGGTTTGAGGAATTTTCCCCACATGGTACAGTTATTTGAAACATTAAATGACCATCAACATATATTTTCTGTTTGGTAGCTGTGTTTTCTATAGTTGCACAGTATTCATTTACAATAAGAAAAATCTGTGGTATTATCTTAAACATATTTAATCTTCAGTCAATGCCTCTTTATGTGAATAGTCACTTGTTGCTGCTGCCACTTCTCTCCGTATGAGAATTCTTGTCACTTGACTATACCTATGTTCAGGTTTGATATGTTTTATTCTTCTCATGGAGGAATAACATACTATCCATCACACAGAAACAGTACAAGGCAAAGCAAACCTGGGCACAGGACTCTCTCTCCCACACTTTTGTAGAGATATGCTTTATCCTGGTTTCTTTGGGGAAAAAATGAGGAAGAAAAAGAGGAAGGAAATAAATAAGAAGAATAATGGTATAGAATGAAAGTAATGATATTTTGCTTTATTCTAAATAATATTTGAGTCATGATTGAAATCTACTATTTGTATTGTAGAAAATTATTCTTGGGACATGAAAAGCCTTGCAGCCATATAAAGTATTGATAGTAAATGCCTTAATGACTTGTGACTCTGGTGGTTAGTGGCAATTGTTAATTTGACAAAACATATAATCATCTGAGAGATCCCCGAGGATGTCTATGAGGGAGTCTCTTCATTCCATTAATTGATGTGGGAAGGCCCACGTGGGATCTTGGCCTGCATAGACATGGGAAAGTATCTTGGACTGTATAAAATGGAAGAAAGCTAGTTGAGTTAGTACTATACATGCTTCCCCTGATCTTTGCTTCTGACTACAGACAAAATGTGACACACTCCCTCAAGCAAGCTCCTGCTACTGTGACCTTTCTTGCATGAATGAGTGCAACTTTAAAATGTGAGCTAAATAAATCTTTTATTTTTCTTTGTCCATTTCCCCCCTCCAACCAAACCATTTAGTTGTGCTTAAAGAAATCACTGAAAAATACAACTCTAGAAAAACAAGACTGCACACAGCATTATTCATGCTGTGTAACAAAACTGACTCTGTAGGAAACATAGTAATAACATGCATGACTGGGTCTGGGTGAGGAGATGAGACATCCATGCTACAAATTTCATTAACCTAAAGGAAAATGGAGATTAAAAACCAAAGAAGAAAAACTCTAAATTGTTGTGGGATATTTGTAAAGTGTGTGATTGGCATAATAAAAAGCTAATTGATCAATAGCTAAGCAGAGAGAGAACTCTGGGAAAAAGAAAGGTGGAATTGCCAGCCAGACAGGGAGAAAGCAACATGAAGTGTATGGAGATGAAGTAATGAGCCTCATGGCAGAACATAGGTCAATATAAATGGGTTAATTTAAGTTATAAGATCTAGTGGAGAGAAGCCTAAGCTAAAGCCAAGCTTCTACAATTAGTAAGTCTCTGTGTTGTTATTTGTGAGCTGGTGGCCCAAAGGAAACACTGACTACACCAAACATTTCAGAAGGTGTTGGGGGACAACACAGCAACAACCCAGAGCCCTTCAATAAACCCAGGGCAAAACCTGGAAGATGACATAGTCACAGAATGTCAGGGCTTAGAAGTCTTCCATTGTAGACAACAGTCCTTGAGGTTGGTTGTACCTGCAAAGCCATTTCTCCCTCCTTCAGTTTGGGACTGTCCTGATGTAACTGGGAATAGAGCCCTGGTGTGATCTTCTAAATGTAAGCAAACCCAATAACTGGAAGTTGGGTGGTTTCTTTTGTTGGAATATTTATCACAGCAAAGGAAAAGAATCCAAGACAGAAGTTGATCCTTAAAAGTGAGGCCATTGCTGTCATATACTGCTTTGAGAGCTTTAGGGATATTTTCCTGGAGGAATGTGAAGAATTTTAAAGCTTTATGCTAGAAAAGCCATTAATGTGTGATGCAGGATTTAATGGGTTTTTCTCATGGGAACTTGAAAGACAGTATTGTGGAGAGAAAAGTGGACTGTGGGGCCCAGCTCCTGGGGGTTCTAAGGAGAACAAGGATCTGTAACTGGGTTAGGATCATTATATAGAATTTTCATGAAGGGTCTGGCTTCCTTCAGCCATGTCCTGAGAACTTGAGTGGAGTTGAATTTAAAGATAATGGACTAATTTGTTTTGTAATGGGAAACTGTGTAGGTGAGCTTAAATTTCAGACAAACAGTGCAGACAACAAATAGCTGTAGTTGTTAGTGAGATAAATGCAAGCCTGGTGCTGTGTATTAGACAACAGGAAAGAAGTATTTCTTCAGAGTGAGTTGACATAGCTCTTATTCAAGCAGGATGAGCCATTGAGCAGGCAGAAGAACTAGACAGCATTGTCCACATGGTACTGGCTTCTAAAGCTTCAAAGAGGAAGAATTGAGGTGGTCATGGAGAACAGCCGATGACAGTTCAGTATGTGGCAGGGCTGGAATTCCTATGAAGAGGCACTAAGAGGCTATGGGGCAAAGCTGTGTAGGTGAAGCCTAAGCTGCAGCAGAGAGATAAGTGGAGTATTCGAGATGACAGGACCATGGCTATATAATAAAGAGAGGTAGAGGTGTGGAGTGGCGCTTGCCCCAGAGTCTACATGTGCTGAAAGTAGTTTAACTGAAGGGCAGGACCCAGGAAATTTCATTATGAAGCTCAGATACTGGAAATGGATGGCAGAGGTTTTATTTATTTATTTTTTTTCTTTTCCTTTTCTTACTGGATTTTGGTTTTGCTGTGGTTTGACCATTCCTAGATTTTACCATTGTGAGTAGGGGTGTTTACTCTGTGTTATGAAATATTGGAAGTACAGAACTTGTATTAATGATATTATAAAAGCTCACAGTTGAGGGACTTTGGGTTTTTATCTGTTTGTTTCTTTTCATTTTGGTTTCTACTTCTTTGGTTTTCCATGACAGGCTTTTTTCTATGTAGTAGCCCTAGCTGTCCTAGAACTCATTTTGTAAACCAGGCTGGCCTTGAACTTAAACAGATCCACCTGCTTGTGCCTCTGAGTGCTGGGATTGAATGTATGTGATGACTTATGTTGGAGAGGATGTGGAGAAAGTGGAACACTCCTCCACTGCTGGTGGGAGTGCAAACTCATACAGCCACTTTGGAGATCAGTATGGCGGTTCCTCAGGAAAATGGGAATTAGTTTACCACAGGACCCGGCAATCCCCCTCTTAGGCATATACCCAAAGGATTCACATCCATGCAACAAAGACATCTGTTCAACTATGTTCATAGCAGCACTATTTGTAATAGCAAGAACCTGGAAGCAACCTAGATGCCCTTCAATTGAAGAATGGTTAATGAAGATGTGGCACATCTACACAATGGAATACTACTCTGCAGAAAAAAATAATGGTATCTTAAAATTCGCAGGCAAGTGGATGGCACTTGAAGAAACCATCCTGAATGAGGTAACCGAGTCACAAAAAGAGAAACAAAGTATGTACTCACTCATATATGGATTTTAGAACTAGATCAAATGATCACCAGCCTATAATTCACATCACCAGAGGAACTAGGATACAAGTTGTATTCTAAGAGATTCATATAAAGTCCCTCACAGAACTGGGAAGGGACAAGTCCCCCAGACCTCTGGTATAGTGGGGGAGGACAGCTAATGGAGAGAGAAGTAGGAGAAAATGAGAGGGAGGAGAGGAAGGCATGTGCGACCAGGAGGATTGAGCCTGGTTAGGAATGGAAAATAGGAAAGAGAGACAGAGACAGAGACAGAGAGAGAGAACATAAAAGAGGGAGCCAATATTGGTTTGAAGATAAAGTTGAACACAAAGAAAGGTCGAGGGAACTACAAGACTGCTCCCAACTAACAATCTCAGCTTCCGTGGAAAGGCTATCATAAATGCCCTTCCCGGAGAGTGAGATCAACAACTAACTTCTCCATGGAGTCCTCAACTAATGCCTGTTGAAAACAGGAGCAAACACCCATACATAAACACTGAGTCAAACTAGAACCCAGAAGCAGATGGAGAGGACAAGACCATGCGGTAGAAGTACATAGAGACAGCTTACCTGAACAAGGAGGAGCTAAGGGCCACTAGACTGATAGCTGGGAAGCCAACAGGGGTCTGACTCGGACCCCCCTGAATATGGGTCTCAGCCAGAAGGTCTGAGCAGTCTAAGAGACCTCAGACAGTGGAGCCAGGATGTATCCCTGGTGCACAAAAGGACTTTGCAAACATATCCCCCATGGAGGGATAACTGCCTTATTCTAGAGATAGGAGAGAAGCCCTAGTCCCTACTTCACAGGACCTGTCAGATCTACATGACCCCAACTGGATGGCATTCCCCTACATATTGTATTGTGGTGGGGGGTTGGGAGGGGAGGGTGTTTAGAGTGCATGGGAGAGGGTAGAGAGGGCAAAAGGGAGGGAAGGAGGGAGGGAGGGCTTGGGGGGAGGGAGGGAGGGAGGGAGAGGGAACTGGGATCGACATGTAAAATAAAAAAAAAAAAAAAACAAAAAAACGCTTTGACTCCAAAATTTAAGTTGAAGAACAAGTTACTGGGGAAAAGTATTTCTATTTTTGTTTCCACAGAAAATGAAAAGATGTGGATTCCTTCCAGACTAATGTGGTTTGATCTCACCAGACCGCCTGAAACAGAGTACAAGCTGATCCTACATTCCAAACAGCTGGACAAAACAGACCTACAGACTACAGCTAGGATATCTGAATCTTCTTCGAATCCCCCAAGACAGCGCCCCTTACCAGCAGGAAGTAGTTTGGAAAGAACGACGCCCAAATTCCCAAATATTGTGTATAAATGTTTGTTTTCATTTAATTGGACTTTGTTATATAAAATTAAATAAAAAATACTCTATATGCATTAAAAAAAAAAAAAGATCTACTTCTTCCTATGGTGTATATGCATTGGTTCTAAAGAGGTTTAAATTCTAGGACAGGACTAAAGGGGAACTGAAAAGAATCATATCATAAAAATTTTATTTTTCATTTTCTTTTTTCCCCTATTTGTGTCATTTTCTTGTTTACTGTCATAGATACACAATGACAATTATGCTTAAGTTTATTTTAGCAATTATCCAAGGTCCTGAGGAATAATTTTATTTATTTTGGACTCTGGAATATAACTTTCAGTTTGTAAGCAATGACACAAACTCTTAAAGCCAAAAACTATAGAATCCTGAGTCAAGACCAATGTGTATGTAAATAGACATTAAATGTTAATGAGAAACTAAATATGAATTGTTGCACTTCAACAAATTCTTCAATACTAAAAAAAAAAAAATTATGTTCCCTTTCACTGAAATTCCTAAGTGTCAAGATTTGCTTAATTTTACAAAGGTAGACTCACAGTACATACAATTTTCTTCAAAAATGACTTTGACTATGGAAAGTGAACCTTCATTTCTGTGGTAGCACAGTACGACTTAGGACTTTATGCATGATTAGAAAAAATTCTGCCACTGAGTTACATTCCCAAACCTAACCATTGATTCTTAAAAAGATGAGTGTGAAAGTCTGTACACTCAGGGATAAGAAGCAGCAGATTATTTTTACAAGCCTCCATACATTTATCATTCAGTCATTTGTTTACAGATAACATACAGGAAATATGTATTAATTAGAAATTTTTTAATTTTCATATAGATTTTATAACATATCATTGTAAAATATGCATTTGAAGAATCATCAATAATTGTCGGATGAGAATTTACTTATAGTCAGGTCATGACTTTGTCACAGTTACTCCATTGACCATGAGTGCACCAGGAACTGGGCATGACTAGTCACTGAATACATTTGTTATACTGACTCACTTTAAAAACTTTTTAAAAACTTGTTTCCTGGAGAGGAGTTTTACATGCTGAAAATTTACCCTTTTTTTCTTCTGTTTAAAACTCTATCAAATCATTTCATTATAATGTTATTTAAAATGTAAATTGGATTGCAATTCATAAAATAATGTGCTATATGATTTCGTAGAAGAATATTAGTCATGGGAGATCAATCATGAAATTCTTATGGCTAAACTATTAAAAAATATTTATTGTAAAGTAGTTTTGAATGTGTATTATTAACAAAGGGCTGGAAAATATGAGTAGAAGACAAATCATTTAGTACTCACTCTCTATCAGATCAATTATTATATTACCTCAGAGTTTAATTTCCCTGAGCCCCAAATTTGTTAACATTTAAAAAGAAAACCATATCTCAAAGTGTGTTTTATTTTGACCTTTTATAGGGAGTACATAGCATGAGTCCCAGATTTTTTTTTTTTTACAAAACATTATTTCATCCCTTTACTTTTTATTGAAAATAATATATTCTGATCACAGCATTTCCTCCCTCATTCTCTATCGTCTTCCTCATCCCCACCCTCTGCTCATCCAACTTGATGCCTTCTTTCTCTCTCTCACTATATAGAATAATTTAATACAGAGTCAAATAAGTCAGATTTTAGCTTGACTTCTGTCTCCCACTTGCATGAGCATGTCCATGACTGCAGTCTCTGTGCTTTAGTTTCCGAATGGATACGCTTCTGTATTCTTACCATTTATTCCTTAATTGCACTGGAGAGATTGCTCAGTGGTTTAGAGGATTTACTTCTTTTGCAGAGGACTGGAGTTGAGTTGCCAGTACTAGTATTTGTTGATTCACAACCATCGGTAACATTGGCTCTTGGGAGATCTGGTGACTTAAGCCTCCACAGGCACCACATATGCCCATAATGCCCTGCAACACATAAAAACAATTAAAAACTAAATTTCATAATTTTTCTTCCTTTATATGTAACTTGTCATGCATTTATCACAAAGGATAATGGTAACTATTATAGAATGGTGGAATGTCTCTAGTAATTGAGTTTCACATGCATATAATTGAGAATAGTTGAAAATACAGCAAGAAAGTGATAGTTGATAGTACATGTTGGTACCATGTTATGTGTGCACCTGTATGACATGCTTTTAAGTGTATCTTGGGAGAGAGGTAGAGAGACAGGCAGAGACAGAGAGAGAGAGAGAGAGAGAGAGAGAGAGAGAGAGAGAGAGAGGTATCACCCACAATATATTTTGTCCTTGTTTGGAATCCTGAATGTTCTAGTCTCCAAATCATCCTTTTCTTCATACTTAGGAACATGAGCATCTCACTTTACAGGGAATGATTTTTATAGAAAAATATATGTAGGGTCTCAACATGGAAGGAAATATTTCTTATACACCTAATAAAAGAAAATGTGCATATATGTATCATAAAGTATGTATGTATTAAGCACACTTAAAAACAAGGAAAAACCAACTTGTTTCTAAAATTTTTAAGAATAAACCACATATTCCTAACCAGGCTCAATCTTCCTGGTCGCACATGTTTTCCTTTCCTCCCCCTCGTTTTCTCCTACTTCTCTCTCCATTCACGGCCACCCCCCACTTCCCGTGAGCTCTGGAGGACTTGTCCCTTCCCAGTTCTGTGAGGGACTTTATATGAATCTCTTAGAATACACCTTGTATCCTAGTTCCTCTGGTGGTGTGAATTATAGGCTGGGGATCCTTTGATATAGGTCTAATATCCATATAAAATCCATATAAGAGGAACATACTGTGTTCCTCTTTTTGTGACTGGGTTACCTCATTCAGGATGGTTTCTTCAAGTGCCATCCACTTGTCTGTGAATTTCAAGATACCATTATTTTTTTCTGCAGAGTAGTATTCCATTGTATAGATGTGCCACATCTTCATTAACCATTCTTCAATTGAGGAGCATCTAGGTTGCTTACAGGTTCTGGCTATTACAAATAGTGCTTCTATGAACATAGTTGAACAGATGTCTTTGTTGCATGGATGTGAATCCTTTGGGTATATGCCTAAGAGGGGGATTGCCGGGTCCTGTGGTAAACTAATTCCCATTTTCCTGAGGAACTGCCATACTGATCTCCAAAATGGCTGTATGAGTTTCACTCCCACCAGCAGTGGAGGAGTGTTCCCCTTTCTCCACATCCTCTCCAACATGAGTCATCATTGGTGTTTCTAATTTTAGCCATTCTGGCAGGAGTAAGTTGGTATCTCAAAGTTGTTTTGATTTGCATTTCCCTGATAGCTAAGGATGTGGAGCACTTTCTTAAGTGTCTTTCAGCCTTTTTGATTTCCTCTATTGAGAATTCTTTCTTCAGTTCTGTACCCCGTTTTTTAATAGGGTTATTTGGTGTTTTGTTGACTAGTTTCTTGAGTTCTTTGTTTATTTTGGAGATCAGCCCTTTGTGGAATATAGGATTGGTGAAAATCTTTTCCCAGTCTGTGGGCTGCCATTTGGACTTGTCCACTGTGTTCTTTGCCTTACAGAAGCTTCTAAGTTTGAAGAGGTCCCATTTATTAAATGTTTCTCTCAGTGTCTGTGCCCCTGGAGTTATGTTCAGGAAGTGGTCTCCTATACCAATTTGTTCAAGGGTACCTCCTACTTTCTATTCTAAGAGATTCAATGTAGCTGAATTGATGTTGAGGTCTTTGATCCATTTGGACTTGAGTTTTGTGCATGGAGACAGATATGGGTCTCTCTGCAGTCTTCTACATACCCTCATCCAATTGTGCCAGCACCATTTGTTGAAGATGCTGTCTTTGCCCCATTGTATAATTTTAGCTGTTTTGTCAAAAATCAGGTGTAGAGAGAGAGAGAGAGAACATAAAAGAGGGAGCCAATATTGGTTTGAAGTTAAAATTGAACACAAAGAAAGGTCTAGAGAACTACAAGACTGTTGCCAATTAACAATTTGAACTTCCATGGAAAGGTTACCATAAATGCCCTTCCCGGAGAGTGAGATCAACAACTAAATTATCCATGGAGCCCTCAACTAATGCCTGTTGGACACAGGAGCAAACACCCATACATAAACACTGAGTCGAAGTAGAACCCAGATGCAGATGGAGAGGACAAGACCAGGCGGCAGAAATACATAGATACAGCTTTCCTGAACAAGGAGGAGCTAACAGGCCACCAGACATGGGATTGACTCAGGCCCCCCTGGATATGGGCCTCAGCCAGAAGGACTGAGCAGTCTAAGGGATCTCAGACAGTGGAGCTAGGATGTATCCCTGGTACACAAAAGGACTTTGAGAACACATCCCCCATGGAGGTATAACTGCCTTAATCTAGAGACAGGAGAGAAGCCCTAGTCCCTACTTCATATGACCTGTCAGATCTACATGACCCCAACTGGATGGCATTCCCCTACATATGGAATTGGGGTGGGGGGATGGGAGGGGAGGGTGTTTAGAGTGCATGTGAGAGGGCAGAGAGGGTAAAAGGGAAGGAAGGAGGGAGGGAGGGAGAGGGAACTGGGATCGTCATGTAAAATAATAAATTAAATTTAAAAATATGTGTTGACTCCAAAATTTAAGTTGAAGGACAAGTTACTGGGGAAAAGGATTTCTATTTTTGTTTCCACAGATAATGAAAAGATGTGGATTCCTTCCAGACTAATGTGGTTTGATCAAGCCAGACCGCCTGAAACAGAGTTCCTGGTGATCCAACATTCAAAACAGCTGGACAAAGCACCCTGACAGACTATAGCCAGGATTTCTGAACCTTCTTTGAATCCCATGACAGTGCCCCTTACCAGCAGGAAGTAGTTTGGAAAGAACGACGCCCAAATTTCCAAATATTGTCTATAAATGTTTGTTTTCATTTAAATGGACTTGGTTGTATAAAATAAATAAAAAAAAAAAAAGAAAAAAAAAGGAATAAGCCACATAATGGAATTTTACAATAATTCTTCTTTAGACCCATCTCAACATTACTCATAACAATCCTAATTCATCCATATCAACACCCCTTTATAGATACCTTCATTGAATTCTTTTGAAGTAAATCTCAAAGGTTTGCAACTATACCTTTGTAAAAATCATATAGCAATATACTTAGTAGGTGATTTAGAGAGGTTCTCTGAGGTAATGACTTGCTTTCTTTCAAGTGTGTCACATTTGTTAGTTAGTATCATGTCCACACCACAAAGCAGTGAAAGCAGAGTTTGTCTTTGAGTGCCAAACTGTCAGTTGTGAAAGCCAGGACATACATGAACATATTTAGAGCCATATCTTCATATCTTCAGTCGCCCCCATCCTTTCTCTGTCTCCCCCACACACAGCACAATGCATACATACGTACATATATACATATGTGGTTATAGCTAAGGTTATAATCTCTCTTTCATGGTGGCACACTAGTGAATTGTTAATGCCTAGAGAGAACTCTTTTTTTTAGACTTTCTTTTTATTTATTCTTGGTGTTTTTCACATCATGCATCTTGATCCTATTCATTTTATGTCCTTTTGTATTCATCATCTGCCCTCACAACCTCCTCCCACAAAATTAAATATAAAAAAATAAAATTTATGAGAAAAAAAATCTCATCATGGAAACTGTAGTCTGACACAGTGAGTCAAATGCTAAACCCTTTTATCCATATATCTTTTTTAAAAATTTATTTTATATAACAAAGTCCATTTAAATTAAATTAGACATTTATAGACAATATTTGGTACTTTGGGCGTCGTTCTTTCCAAACTACTTCCTGCTGGTAAGGGGCACTGTCATGGGGGATTCGAAGAAGATTCAGAAATCCTGGCTGTAGTCTTTAAGGCTGCTTTGTCCAGCTGTTTTGAATGTTGGATCACCTGGTACTTTGTTTCAGGCGGTCTGGCTTGATCAAACCACATTAGTCTGGAAGGAATCCACATCTTTTCATTTTCTGTGGAAACAAAAATAGAAATCCTTTCTCCCATTAACTTGTCCTTGAACTTAAATTTTGGAGTCAAAGCATTTTTTTTTAAATTTAATTATTTTACATGTCGATCCCAGTTCCCTCTCCCTCTGTCCCTACCTCCCTCCCTCCTTCCTTCCCTCCCTCCCTCCCTCCTTCCCTCCCTTTTACCCTCTCTGTCCTCTCAATGCACTCTAACCACCCTCCCTTCCCATCTCCCCACCAATTCCATATGTAGGGAATGCCATCCAGTTGGGGTCATGTAGATCTTACAGGTCATGTGAAGTAGTATTCATATATCTTTACATGCAAGTTTTCATGCAAAGAGGCATTATTTTGGTTCAAGGCCTCTGGTTTCTGCTATACTATTGATGCTGGGCTCTCATTGGAACTCTTCTTGGACATCTAATTGTCATGTATCATGGAGATCCTGAAGCTTTGTTTCTGCAGAACTGACCCGTTCAGGTTCTCCAGCAGATCATAGATGGGGTAGGTGTTGGGGTGTGATGTTGGGGTGTGATGTTGGAGTGGGATGTTGGGGTGGGATGTTGGGGTGGGATGTTGGGGTGGGATGTTGGGGTGGACCAACTCATAATCCTGGTTCAGGGCCTGGGTATTTGCAGAGTTAGTCAGCCTGCCAGCCAACTTTTCCTTGTCCTCACCATCAGGGTGAGCTCTCCAGCACTGCCATACCTAGCTTGCCTTTTTGCAGCAATGAACAAGGGGCAGGGCCAGTTCTTCTGCTTTCATGCCCTCACAGTCAGCTCTTCCACACCTGTACCATCAATGTCAGCTCTACTGTGCTGCCCAAATGAGGTGCATGGTTAGGGAGAATTCTTCAGTAATGTATCAATGGATGCCATTTAGGGAGAATACAAAAAAGAGAGGAAAGCCAGTCAAACATTTCTAATGAGATAAAAAAAGAGCACTTTGGGCCCTGTGAGTTCAGTAATGGCCGATTTACATGGAATAAGAAAATTCTCACAGGTGAAGGCTACCAGTAGTTATTGGCAAGTTCATAAATCCTAGCTAGCATATGCTATGTTGATTATTTGATTATTTAATGATTGTAACTATATTTATGTCCATTTCTGTCATCTAAATTTAAATATGTTATTCCAAAGAGGGAAATGACTCGAAAGCCTTGGAAATTCTTGAAGGAAACAATAGCATATTGGAAAACAGCAGGGGCATAGGCACATGACAGAAAGAAAAGCCTGCAGAACACAGCTGTGCCCATCCCTGGTGGGAGAAGGGGAGACAAGGGAAGTCCCAAGTGGAAAAACTCCCATTTTGTTACATCATGAAACCCCGAGGGCAGTGATGTGGCCCTATCTAAGGAAAGAGCCTATTATTAAAAAGATTTTGTTTGGAACTGGGTAAATCATTAGACTTGGGTACTTATTTACTCACTTGCCCACTGAACAAATGTTTAGCTTTTACAGAGGTAGAACATTTCACAGTGTCCTTCTTGAAACTTGGTGGTACATGCTTCTCCTATGGTAGAGCTGTCTGTGCACTTTCTGTGGTGAATTGTACTTTCTGAAAAGGCTCTTGGCTGAATTTTTATAGTGTACGGGAACCAGAACAGTGCCTGACATATGATCTGACTCCATATTCTGGTGAACAAGGTGGTGGGAAAAGACCTCTATGTTCTGTTACACCCACCATCAAGATCTTCCTCAACATAGCATGTCACTAATGGTCTGAACCAGAGTATCTTTCCTTATTGAGGCTCTTTACCAAGACTATGCACAGTGGCAGTTAATCACATTGTTTATGGATGATACAGCAAATACATATTTACTTGATTAACAAAATTATGGTTTGTCCTTTTTCTGACCAAGTTGCCGAACATATTTACGATGTATGAGCTATCTTTATTTCTTCTGCTTTAAAGTTTATTATTATTCAAGTCTGAAATTCCCGGAAGTTAGAGGATGCTGAACTGCATGAATGGAGATAGGGAACTGGGTAGCCACCTGCATTCATCACTATTTGCTCTAGATTGTGAATGTGATGCCATGAACTGTGACCCAGAGCAAACCCTTGGTCCTTTAAGTTGCTCTTGCCAGGTCATTTTTTTTCACAGCAAGAGGAAAATAAATTAAGACACTAATATATCTTAATATAATCCCAGTAGAGTTCTTTGATAAACACTTAGAATAGTATGCCTTATGCTACCCTGCAATTCGCTAATATAAAATTGTTGCTTGTGTTTCACTTTTTAAAGCAAGCATTTCATACTCAGTTTTCCTCTCAATGAGTCATTACAAAGTGACTTGATGGAGCATATAACCATAGTCTTGGGCTATCTTTCAGTTCTTGGGCTCCAAGGTAGTATATCAAGAAGGAAAATTAGAAAATCAAGAAATGTGTTGGAATGTGGAAAGAACAACTTCCTTTAAAAGAAAAAGAAAAACACTTTCTGGTTTTATAACCAAGTTTGGAATGTTCTGAGCTCTTTGAAGTCAGCCTAATTTATGGTTAAAAGTATCACGGTTATTTCAGTGTGTAGTTAATTCATTTAAAAATTTGGGTTCCCTCGGAGATTTACATTGTGTGCAAAAATGGATTGAAATACACTCTCTTAGAAGAGTTGTTGCCCTTGGACTCTGACTGTTAGCTTTTAAAATGAGAATCTTAAAACTAGAAAATAAATGTGTTTAATAAAAGAAACAAACAAAAACCATAAATGGAAATTCAACAGAATCTGAGGACAAAAAATAAAAGAGAGAGAATAAGAACTTGCTTCTTTGTTTGTTAGCTTATTTACTTCTTTCAACATACATTACTTCTAATTGCTTGGGAGGGATTTCAAATGTGACATGGGTCTTCCATATTGTATATACAGTTCAGTTGCTTAGTGACAGAGACATCATCCTGAGAAATGCATCTCTATACAGTTTCATAGTGTAGCTGACATCCCTTTATATGCTGTAGTTTCATACAACTAGCAGCACAATAGATATGCTCACGCAATATCACAAAAGCATGTGAGTATTGCATTGTACTAGAATACCATTTCAGCTACCATATCTATGCAATAGGAGTTTTTTAGTTCTATTGTGATCTTTTTAGAGGAAATTTTGTTGAATTTGAGACCCAAAGCCTTGCGCAATGCTTTAATACACTATTCCACTAAGTTACATCTGCATCCCTCATTTCCTTTCCATTATAATCTTATGGAGTCACTTCTGTCTATACAGTTGTGGTTTGTCATCAGCCATACTATCAGCATGTGGTATAAATAATTTGACTGTAAAATGGTTAGAAGAAAAATATGGACTGGAATTAGGTCAAGATTCTAAAATATTTCAAGTAGTCTAAGATGTATTTTATTTCTCATTATTTATTAACAATTATTTCACTTTTGCTGCAATGTGCTGAACTGTGAACTAGAATTTTGAACAAGTATAATTACTTGTTTGTACTTAAGCATAAGGCTGCCCCCATATCCTAAGACTTTGATGAAGTTTCAGTGTAGTAGGTAAGAGTGCCTATTAAAGACTTGTAATCAGGGATGGCCATATAGTGAATGCATGATATAAACTCCTATTGTCTCTTCAAGTAAAGGGAGGTTAAACTAGCCATACATATGTCTTAAAGATTAAATTCAATAGCACATAACAAAAGTTTGTTCCTACTTCTGTCATGTTATAACCTGAACAGTCATTCCTAGTCCCCCTACACACTGAAAATTTCTTGTGGCGCAAGATATCATTATTTGCTCAATATTATTTGCTCATTATTGCTCAATATCACAGTGAGCAAAATGTAAAGTGTCCTCTTTGTGTTTCTATATGCAAATTAAATGAGGGTAATATCTGCAAATCACATCTTCACATGATTTCAACTTATTCCTAGTTTTAACCAGCTCAACAACCTTGTTTTCAATTTATACATGCTAAGTCATATTTAAGATTGTGATTTTTTTAAAAGGTCTGAAGTAACTTAGAATGTAAATATGTTGAGTAGAATAAATTATATTTATTGCTTAAATAAATAAAAACATTAAACACTAAGAAAATGGAATAAAACTCTAGTAACCCATACAGTCTAAACATATAAATTATTTTCTCCAGTTCCTCTTATTTCTCTGTCCCTAGATGGTTCTTGCTTTGACTATCAGAGTATCTTAAGATTTCATTCTCAGGTAATTGTTTTCCTGGTCAAGAATACTGCCTGCCCTAAAACCTAAGTTTTCTACATGATGTTCATTCCATTATTCTAGAAAAAAAATTCTCTACCATTTAGGCTCAGCAATCATCTAAAGTAAAATAACAAGCATCACATGGTTATTTTAAATAAAGCTTCATCTTTCTTTGATAAATTTGATCTGTTCCAAGGACACATCATGATCTCTGACTTGAGTTGGAAATTTATTCACTGTTATGCTAAAATATGAAAAATGCTAGCCCAGAGCAAAACAAAGAGATTAGTTTTGGAAGTTCCACATTGATTCCTGCAATAGCTCCACATCAACTGTGAACAATCAAATTAATGCTAAAATATATAAAAGAAAGATTCTATTAAAGAAATGCAAGTTTTGAAAGCTTCAGGATATTGTTTTAAGGTTAATAATCATCTGTATTTATGGAAGCATTGGAAATATGACTCAATATTGTGTAATTATAATATGATAAAGCAGTAATTCTCCTAGATTTGGGCTATTGAGTAACATACAAAATATCTGTAGATACAATAATGTTGTGAGGAAAATAGCATTATTTATGTGTATTTATTTACAGTTATTTGTTTAAACTGGTGCAATTGTTTTACATATGTTTTTGGAATCTCAGATGCTTTTGCAATTTTTTTTCAGTATATATGATCCAATTTATGATGAAAGACTGAATACACAAATTACTAAAAGCAGTCCACCCTCTTGTGAATTATGAATAAATATTAAAAAACATTGTATTTGAGCAATACCATTCAAAGAACTAGACAAGAATTAATCCCTGAGTCAGTCTATTCAAATTTAAACTGATAACTCTCATTTTCTTAAGAGAGCAAAGTGAGTCAGCATCATTTAAAGCTCTCATTTTATGTAGATGTCTTACTTTGAAAAGAAGAAATGCAACTAGGACATTCACATAGCAATGAAGTAACGAATATATATTAATAATGAATGCACATATGTACAGAGATATAGATTGATGATAGATGTGTGTGTGTATGAGAGACAGACAGACAGACAGAGAGAGAGAGAGAGAGAGAGAGAGAGAGAGAGAGAGAGAGAGAGAGAGAGAGAGGGAGGGAGAGAGAAAGAGGGAGAGAGGGAAAGAATGCATTTCACCTTACATAGTTCATGACAGATTTGACAGATTCATCTCATGGCAATTTTTTTTGGCCTCAGTCTTTTAGTTTTAATGATTTCAGGTGTTAGTCACTAATCTCACCTAACAATGAAGATCTTTATACTGCAAATAGATAGATGTCTTTTGGATGAAATGTTTCATTGTTAGCTGCTTTCCTTTTTTTAGTTACGTATATATCCGAATTGCTTAAGTACTAAAGTCAAAGAATGTTAACATCTAATCTTCAATTAAAATGAATTTTAGGCTTAATTTGATGACTTGATTATGTCAATTCTTGTAGGACATTCCATTTGTATCAGTATATCTCATTGTAGTTTCATGGCATACCTAAACAGAGCTAACATGTATTAAGCATTATATGTATGTATGTATGTATGTATGTATGTATGTATGTATACACACACACACACACTTGGGAGGTAATATTAATATATACTTATGGGAAGTATATATTCTCCATAGGCTTGGTATGTTTAGAGTCACTATTCTATATTTTTAGAAAGAATATTATAGAACATATTCATCATCTATTTCCTATCATCTATCATCTATATGTCTGTCTATCTGTATATTACATGGAGAGCTAGGGTCTCTCTGGATCATCCTAAACTTACTATTTACAATAACTATTGAATAATGTAAAGACATCAGGCAATGAACATCTTTTCTTTTGAACCTCTGATTTTTCTTTGTTTTAGGCCTTTTAGGAGTGTGCTGAGTTAGTTTCTTGGCACATTACAGCTCTAAATGCTAACCATAGTTCTTACTCATTATGCTCTTATTTGATGTTAAATAATTTTTGCAATTATTATTAATTGTATTACAAAACTTTTATTTTGGAATAATAGCCAACAATTTGCAGGAATAATCCAAGTAGTATTATCTTCTGTGTCTTATTAAAGTAAGAATCCAGCATGTGTCTTATGAGTCTTGAACAGTTTAATATAATACAGCTATCTGAGCATAGCATATATATGCATACCTCTAGCCTTAGGAGGTAGAGATAGGAGAATTATTAACTTACAACACTATGTATTACTTAGAAAGTTCTAGTTCTAGGTCAACCTGGGAAACACAGAAGTACTATCTAAAAAATAGATACAAAAATAAGATATTTTCCTATGTAATTATATCAGAACCATTGAGAAAATTGATGCTTATAACATTACTACTGGATAATCTTAATTCCATTCAGATTTATCCACAGGTTCAATATGGTTATTTATTAAAGAAATACCTAGTCTTCAATCACACATGCCATTTGGTTACCAGGCTTCTCTAACATTTAAGAACATTGGCAATCCTATCATTGTTGAAGAGTGTGTTTTTGGTCAAATATTTCTTCATAGTGTTCACTTCCTGCTTTGTCACTGTTGGATTTATATTGTACAACTGGAGAAGAAATATCACACAGTAACTGTATTTTCCTGTCATCTTCAAGTAGAACTCAGTATTGCTGACATAAAGTTTGATAATATTCAATTATTCATTCTATTTTTAATTGTTTTCTGGGGAACATACTTGGAATTTAAGCAGATAAACATTCCACACCAAAATTTTAATTTACTCATTTATTTGTATTGACACATGTAAAGAAATATTTTAATTAATGGGTTATAGTCCATAGTCTTGCAATTCAGCTTTAGATTGAATCTTTTCTCCAAGGATTTCTACTACCGTAAGTGGACAGAGCTTGTGCAAATCTAGGTCAAGTACTAAATGTGCTCTTGATTTTGGAGATAAATTATTCCAGAGCTCTTAGTGGGAGAGTGCTAAGGAACATAGAGGACACACACAAACACACACACACACACACACACACACACACACACACACACACACACACACACAGAGTTCTCCTTTCCCTATCCATTTCTCTCCCTTTTCCCCATGTCCCTTTCCCCCAGTCAGTCAGTCCATCTGTCCATCTCCTCCCCTGCCCCTTCTTTCTTTCTCTTCTTGCTATGTATATGTAATCAGGTGGCTTCAGTCTTGTGACATCAGTCTTGTAGTCCTCAGCCTTCTGAGTGTTGGGATTACAGGTAATAATCAACCAGCACTTTGGGGTTTGGATAAATGTTTTTCATATAAAAATTGTGGTATAAATAATAATTGCAAAAATTTTTATCACTGAATAATAGCATGATGAGTCAGAATTATGGTTAGCAGTTAGAGATGTCTTGTGCCAAGAAGATTACTCAACATACCCCTTAGAGGCCTAAAAAAAGAAAATCCAGAAGCTCAAAGGACAGATCTCCATTGCTTGGCATCATTACATGAGCACTAGTAGGTTTAAAATGTCCCAGAGGGACCTAATTTTCCATGTGGAAGGAAGATATATATATATATATGTATATATATATACACACACACACACACACACACACACACACACACACACACACAGAGAGAGAGAGAGAGAGAGAGAGAGAGAGAGAGAGAGAGAGAGAGAGAGATAGATAATGGGAAATAAACAAATACTTAAAATATTCATAATTTTCTTCTTAACAATATAAATGTTCCTAATCAACTATATTTTAAATTTTAAACACCAGTGTGGAGTGCTCACTATTTTGGATGGTCCTAGATATATTTCACTCATAGGAGTGAATGTTTGGTCATCTGCACATAAATCATAAAGACTGAGAATAATGAGAAGAGAGAAAACTCCTGGAGATGCTGCCACCAGTAGTTTGTATAGTCAATAGCAATTCAAGTAGAGATAGAAATTCTGAAAAAAAAACATTGAGTACATTTATTTTATTTGCTCTTCATAATTTTAACATGGAAATAGCATCAACCATATAACTTCCTAGTTAACTTGAATGCAAATATACTGAATCTTGTTTGATTGAGTGAGATGGAGCCATTCCTGCTGGAGTGATTTGGGATGCTTGGTAGACTTAAAAACTGAAGGTCTGCTTTGTTAAGGTGTGTACATGGTATCTCACTAGAGGAAGTGGGAAGGGGCAAGCCTTCACACTTGAAATACTGTCAGCAATCTTGTGCTTCTGCCATCATGGCTTTTCTGTTTTTGATTGTTCCCCCAGGAGCTATATATCTTTCCTTAAGCTGCTTTTTATAGTGTACTTGGTTATAGCAAAGGGAAAAGTAACTAATAGAGTGTGTTTTTTTAGATATTCACATGTCTGTATACATATAAATAATATCCTCTAGGTACCCCAATGTATCTGCAGTGAAGGGCAGGGTTATCTACAACAATTAGGTATATTTTGTTTCTTTCTAATACTCTCAAGTTAAATTTGTGAAGCATTAGAATAAAATGCAGCCCAGGAAAATTTTGTATTCATGGGACAATAGAGAGAATTTATAAGTTTAAGAGGCAATATTTGTGGTAGTTGAGAGCAAATACTGAGTCTTATACATATCTGGGTGTAAATTGAAGCTCTGTCCTTTGCTGGATACAAAACAATTTGTCCCCAAGCTCTTTACTTTTTCTAAGCATTACCTTGCCTAGAAAACAGTCCTACAATATTCAACTCACAGGGTTACTATGAAGATGAAATGAGGAATTATGTATAGCTCTCTGAGGTTATTACATGACATTTAAGTAATCATTTCACATTTGTGGAACATTTTCTAAGTGTACCAAGTGATCTCCTCATTTAATTATTTTGAGGAATTTGCCATAAAAATCTATAATTTGATGACAAAAATGTTGCCAGACTTAGACATCAGCCCAGTAGTCATTAACAGATTAACTCATAGAATCTTTGTTTCTTATGCCAAATAATGGCTCTAAGCCATGGAATAAAATGTTATTCTGAATGAAGAAATGAACAAGTATAGGGGAAGGAGATCTTGAATAGCACCACTGAGGAGCCTTAGTTTCTGAAGCTATCTTGGAATGTGTGGTAGAAAATATGTTAAAAATATCACTAAGAACATTTACCTTTCCCCCTGCCCGTTCACAGTGCAGCCCTTTCTCTTCACGAGGTTTCGGCTAATGGCCACCTCAGCTTCTTAAATGTCAATTTAACTTGTTGGCTTGTTTGCCAACAGAATGTTGCCAATAATGTTCTGTGACTTTTGGCACTGTCACCATAGTCTTAATCTTCCTTCCAAATCTTTTGGAGTATTTATTCTTGGGGTATGACATCAAGGCAACCAATAGCTGTTCTTTGAGAAGCCCATGCCAGCTAAATGTTCAGGAACAGATGTTGTACTCCACAACTGGGTACCGCATTGGCAGTGATGTCAATTAGCAAGCCTGTGAGTGCATATTTTGAATGATTTCAGATAGCTGTAGCTCCACCTGGCATAAGACTGTAGCCAGATACAGGGCCACTAATGAGGAGTACATAAATTGACATTGTTAACCCACAGAATCATGATAAAAATGCAACCATAGGTCATTTAATCATGGTGTGTTTTGTTGTTCAGCCAGAGGTAACCAGACAGTTCAGTAGAGTACCAAACTAGATAAGAAACATTGTCTACTGGGGCCTTGGAAGAAAGTAAATACAGTAATTTGGTCCTTTCAGTGACTGCTTTCCCCAGAAACCATCCTATCCATACTCAGAACATAGTTTGTACATAGCCAATTCTTTTGATTAATACTGATATAAATGTTTTAATAAAATTTCAGCTTTATATCACACATTAATAGTTCAAGGTTTGTGGGCTAGGCAGATAGCCCAGATGGTGAAATGATTGCTTGCTAGAGACACAGTCAAATTCCAGAACCCATGTTAAAACGGGCTGAGCCTGCTGGAACATACATGCAATTCCAGCCCTGGAAAGGCCTCTGATACAGGCAGGTTCTCGGGGCTTCCTCTCCAACTACACTAGCCTACTTGATGATTTCCAGACCAGTGAGATTCCCTGCTTAAAAATGAAAATAAAAAAAAATTGTAGCTAGCACTTTGGGAAATATAGCTGAAGTTGTACTCTGGCCTCTGTGCCCATATGTGTATGCACTTCCTAAAAACATATGTCTCCATAGCCATGTGAAAAACACATGCACACATATCCACAACACAATATAATCTATTGTGATTTTAAAGCACTATTGAATTTTAAAATGGAGATTAAATTTCCATTTTTAATTTCTTGAGGCATATTGGAAGGTCAGTAGATTTTTTCTTTTCTTATATACATTTTGTCTATTTATTTTCACTGATGTATGGATACACAAAGTATAAAAATAAAGTGAATTAATCACTCAAAGTTTAGTTTCCCTTCAAATATCGCTTAACTTGGATTTTGCTCTAACAGTTAAGTCTATGTAAATCTTCCTCTTCCACCTTCCCAGCTCACCAGGATTCTCTTGCCTCTATTCTTTTACAGAGGTTAGGACAGTGTATTGTAAATACATTGCCCAGTGTATTTAGAAATATCGAATAACCATGAGATATCATTGGAGAAATATTTTGCTTTCATTGAAGCCATTACCAAGTGACCAATTACCAATTGAGGAAGGGTGAAAAGAATGATCAGGAATGGGGTTAGGAGTTTTAAAAGAGAATTATTTGAGCACCAAAGTACAGGTAGGAAATAAAAATTGTAATGAAATATTCTCTTCAGTGAGGAGGGCAGACACTAAGGGCTGCCCTTAGTGTCTGAGCTTAGAAGTCATGGTTTTCAAATCCCCTTCCCTTTTCCTATTTCTGGGGTATCTTCCTGAAGGAGGTTCAGACTTTCTTAGAACCCATTCTTACCCATAATTCACTCAGCAACAATTAAATGCATCCAATGCAGAAATCCATACGAAGGTCTAGGTGCCCATAATGTTCAGAAATTTACTAGGAGAAAGGGGAACAGATCCTTGCATATATTCCTCACAGGTTCTGTATAGCATTTGTGAAGAGGCTCCACAGACTGGCTTTGTTTTGCTAGAGTCTGTGCTTGCTCCTATCCAGACAGTGTCTCATGCTCAGTGAGACCTCTTATTTACCTTCCTCAGGGTTTCCAATCCTGGTGTTTGAACTCTAGCATTGATCTTTTAACCCACTGGTGATTTGAAAGAATATAGCCTCCAAGGGGAGTGGCACTATTAGGAGGTGTGTCCTTGTTGGAGGAGGTGTGTCAGTGTAGGGACAGACTTTGAGGTCTCTTTTTGCTCAGGTTCCCTCAGTGGGACTTTCAGTTGACTTCCTGTTGCCTGCAGGATGTAGAACTTTCAGCTTCTACACCGCTTCTGCTTGCATGCCACCATTCTCCCTCTCATGATGATAATGGACTGAACTGAATCTCTCCAAGTGTAAGCCCAATTACAGGTTTTCTTTATAAGAATTGCTGAACCAAGTTTCTTCAAAGTAATAAAAACCTGAACGAAGACAAAATCTAATTTTTAAAAACATAATACAATGCAACATTCATACAATAATATAAATTCCCCAGTGATTTATATAAAATTACTCTTTTCTATGAATTTAATCGCATTTGCAATTATAAGCTAAGTTTGGTTAACTATTAGATGACATTTTATTGCATTTTTATAATTTTGATCTTATTCTGAAAATAAAATCCTAATCAAAATTTTTCTTATATTTCTTAAATGAGATTTTGGTTCCAATTTACTGTTGACTTATTTCGTGCCTCCCCCTGCATTATATGTGTTAATTATCCCCTCCAGTGAAGGAGGGAAATATTTAGTCACTGAGATTATTTGAGAAATAATTTATCTGATAATGGTTTTCATTGGCAACAAGTTAATGGGAGACACATAAGGAAGTCGGGACTTGTAAGCTAAATAGGCTTTAACAAAATAAGTTCAAGGTATTTGTTTACACAAAATAGTTAACAGCAAGGTATTGGGCAATATGCATTCCTTTTGGGGAATGCATATTCAAAGGACTTTTTGGATTTAATGAAAAATACTATGAGAGTGAACAGTGCTCAGAATGGAAAGTCCCACAACAACTTTTTGTTGCCTTTTCTTGTTCTAAGCAACTTAACTTTTTCCATTCTACCATGTTCCACTCCTACCCTGTGTGGAGGAGATAGGCCAGTGTTATCCAGTGTCTGATCTGAAGACTTTGCAGAATATCAGACGGCAGAGACGGGAACTGACCACAACTGTTGCTTATGGGAGGCTGTCGGAGAGGGTATGGGGCCTGAGATGGTTCCGCTACTGAACAGGATCTGTAGGAATTCAAGAAGATGGATAGGAGGAATTTATCACAAGAACTGTCACTGTACTCTCAACAGCCATTTTTGAGAGTAACACTCCTAGAGAGGTCTGAGAAGGGAGGATTCACATGACTCACGGGGAGAAAAAGTATTTTTAACACATGCTCGCTATTTTTTTCCCACTACTACTACTGTTACCACCAAGATGACCTAGGGTGCTGTAGTCTGGATACAGTATTTAAACAGCCTTAGTGGATCACTTCTTGTCTTTTCTGGAGTCTGCATAAAGGTTGCTCTCTGTGCCTAGCATGGAGGGAGCAGCATTGAGTAGTGAATATCATTCTCTTTTTAACCTGATAATGGAGGAGACATCTGTTCCTCAGATAGGATGACTGGATGAGAAGTCTCTTGTTCATGGAGGAACTTCATGGTGGCACTCACAGCTTTTCCTCTTGGGAACAATCCTAACCAAGAGTAGTCCATGTGTGTACAGACATCAAAAGACAGGGAGAAGTCTCTTCCATGTGGACGCCTAAGGGAAAAGATGCTCATCAAAGTTAGTGGATGCTTAGGGCAGCTGGTGGCTTTCAGCAGAGATGAACATAGGAGCAATTTCATTGTCCCCAAGCATCTCTGACATTCTCATCTTTGAGTGAAGCTCACTGAGGAAAAAACCTATAGGTTATAGTGACTGCTATTAAGCTTGAATGCCAATTGAATTTTAAAATGTGGCAGTCATATACTTCTTATATGGCTGTGCTTGTATATAGGTGTGAGGTAGATTCTTTGATATTTTCAGACTCCCAACATGTTTCTCTGAGTGATGATCAATATAGCATGAAAATGGTAGTATGCTGGCTTTTTGTAGGTTGATTTGGTACTTTTCGTCTCTCCCTACCTGTACATTCTGGGGGTCAACAAGTTGTGTCTTAAATTAATCTACAATAGGAATAGTTCTGCAGAAATCATCAGATGCTACAGACTTCTGCTTTATTTCTTTTTTTGTGGCTTGTACCTGAGGTATTTTTGGAAGAAATGGTTGTATTAAACTTGTAGTAATTTTCTCAGAGTCAGTAGATTATAAATGACACAATAATTAAAAAGTTTATTTCCCTGCTCAAAAGTTATTTTACCAGCTTTGTCAAATGGCACTTAAGTTACTGATAAATACATGACGTTGTTGCTTCTCTCTTATCTTATTTTTGTTTTACTTGCAAACACTGAATGACTACCAATATTAATTTCAAGACTATACTTATTGTTTAGTTGCAGCCATTGTTATCTATAGGTATTAGATTTTAATAAAAATTGATGAAATTGGCTATAGAAAACTTATTGTATGGATAATTGTGTGTTGTTATTATAAAGTACATGCTACACACTTTGATTTTAATTTTATTCATAAGATTTTCATTAATGTATGTTTCATTACACAATTTTCATGCATGCATGTCACATACTTTGATCATACTTCACCTCTCTTACATTTTCATGGTTCTATTTCTATTTCTCCACATACTTCCTCCTCCAAAATAGTCCCCTTTATAGTTTCATGTGATATTATTATTTAAAATCTAGACCCAACAGATGAGCAAAAAATCGGTATTTGTCTTCCTGAGTTTGGCTTGTTTTGTTAACATGATGATCTCCATTTCTATAAATAACAAAAGTTTTCTTTTTCTTTGTGGTAGATTAACAACTCCACAAAACATTCTTCACCACATATTATTTGTTTATTCATCTGTTGGCTGACAACTATGTTAATCTCATGACTTGGCTGTTTAGAAAAGACAGGTAATAAACATAGGTAGACACATATTTATATTAGTAAAATCTATGTATATACTAATTTTATAAAGCTGTATGAGCCTTAAATTAGACAACTCAGTATTATAGCTCTTTAGAGTTATAGGGATTTTTTTTACATCATTTTCACATTCTTTGGAAGAATGGTGATCTTAAGAGAGAACAACCAAAAGTCATTTTCTAAAAGAAACATTTTATAAATGGACTTTAAAGTAAGGTGAACTTGCCATTTCAAAAAGTATCAAGTTATTACGAAGCGAAGGTGATACTGGGCAACCATACAGCAATATTCTGCATCCATTTATTTTTTTAAGGTAAGAAACTGTTTTACCCCCGAAGAGAAAAGATAGATGATGTAATACATAAATGATTCTAAGTGACTTTTAGTCACAGAATTGTCTCCTTTTCCCCCCTCCCCTCCTCCCCTCCTCCCACCACTGCCCTCCTTTGGGGAAAACTCTTCTTCTCTGCCCCCTTTCTCTTTTACAATCTTTATCTTTTCCTCTTTTTCACACTCCTCTAGTCTGAAATTTTATAAGAAAGTCCAGCATAGAATTCATATATATGTACTCAGACCTAACAGAAACAGGATTCTAGACCACAGGTCAGTTTATACAGATACCACCCCCACGGCCTCCTCCAAAAAGTACTACAATCTGGGATGCAAGTGTTCAAAGATGTGGAAGGCATTTCAAGTTCAGTCTCTTTACACTTCAGTATTTCAAAATCCTCTGTAATAGTTGTCCAATTTCTGGCAGATTGTATCATGTAACTATCCATAGGATTTTCTCTCCAGCCTTCATGGTTATGTTTTGCTTTTTTTGTGGCTATATACTTTGGCAAATTCATTACATAGTGGGTAAAGATTAGCTCTGGTAAGATTCTGGGAACTAAAACCTGCAGTGGTCAATATCCCGTTTTCAAAATTCCCAACAAATTCTTTCACTGGGTTGTCTGCTCTTTGTCAGACTTAAAGATAATATTCTCTGAATTGTTAAGTCTCCATCAGATACCATTCTTGCTTTAGGATTGTGTTTAATTCTACTTGAGCCAAGTGCTGCTGACCTAACTCGACAAAGGAAAATGTCACATGAAGAATGTATTATATTAAAGTCAGAGAAGGAAAGTAAAATAAAAGCTCACAGACACACACACAAACACACACACACACACACA